>NC_057804.1:308506968-308806968 GCF_018294505.1 Triticum aestivum | reverse complement strand
ACTGTAACCAGGGAAATTGGAACCAAAATTTTTGACGTTCAAACTCATTGCACACGGGTTAAGCTGTCTGAATCATTTGTAATGTTCACATATCATACATAGTTCTGAATAAGGGATTGTGTCTTAATATCCTTTCCAAATTTTCGGCTTCCGTAGAAATATCTACCTCCCCGCCCCCTCCCCCTTACCAAAAGCAACATTCCCCTGTGATGCGGAGCATCCTTTGGTCATCCCCATGGACCTTCCATCGCCTCACCAAGCCCCAAGAGGACCCATGACTAGAGCACGTGCTAGAGCTCTCGAGACCGAGGTGACTTCTCTCCTTCATGATATCTCACATGATCCTCTCGAGACATGACTACTACCTCAATCCGGAATGTTGTGCATGATTAGGTACCAAGAGGACCATCCCGAGGATGCATGTGAAGATGGTTAAGACCCCAAGTCCGTGGAGGAAGAGAACCCATGGAAGAAGGCAAGGACAGCCTCCAGGCACCGGACATCCCGCCAGGACCCCGGACATCCGGCCCCTGGAGATCCACAAGGCCAGGCATCTGCAGAAGCAACTACAGGGACCGGACATCCGTCCCCCACCGGAAATCCGGCCTAAATCCCGGACATCCGGCACTGGTGTCTAGGGAGCACAGAAGTTTGCCCCGACAGCCCGGACATCCGGCGCCTCCCGAAGCCACGGACATCCGGCCCCTCCGAGCGAACATCCGGCGTCGCCCCTCAAGTGCACAGAAGAGTCAACTCCACTGGCCCGGACATCCAGCCCCTCTAGCCCGGACATCCGGCACCTCGTGAGCGCCCGGACATCCGGCTCGTTGCCCGGACATCCGGCGCCTTCTACATGCGCGCAGCTCCTTTGGGCCGTGGCCCATGTACCCCTTCGCCCTTTGACTATATGTACTCCCTCATCCCGTACACTTTAGGGTTAGCATTGGTTTAGCTCATATTTGTGTGAGAGCCTTGCTCATCCACTTGGATACTTCTCCTCGGAGTTCACGGCCTCTTCAGAGAAGATCCCCCAAGCGGATTCAAGACCCCTTTCTAGGGAAGACCATCAAGACCTCCTCACGGAGAAGAACGGTTCCTTTGTATCCTTACCTTTGTTGATTTTGGATCTTGAGTTACTCTATGCGTCACCTGTGATCTAGCACTTGTGTGATTAATTCCTTGTCGGTTTAGTGATTCTCTCTCGTTTTCCCCGTGTTTCCCGATTTTGCTTCCGCGTGTTCTTCGTGATTCCCCGTAGGATCCACTCCAAACGTGAAAGATCATCCACATAGGGTTACACCCTACATCATCTTGGTATCATGAGCCACGTTGATCACGTTTTTGGAGCCCCTACCCCGTGTTTTCTAGCTTGATTTTTTTGTTTTCGTCCTAAATCCGAAAATCCCCACAAAAAATGCCCCAAAATTTTTTTTGTGATTTGTTGGTGCGATGAAATTTTGTTGGATTTGTGTTGCTGCATGTGGATCTAGCTTTCTCCACCCTCCCCACCCTTTTCCATCCACCAATCCATCCGAATTTTGCCCCGGAGTTGCAATTTTACCCGTGGAGTTCATCGTGCTTGTCCCCGATCCAGAGCCCGGACACCCGCCCCGTGTCCACCGGACATCCGGCGCACCGGACATCCAGCAGCTGGCCCGGACATCCGGCCCCTGGGAAAAGCAATTCCACCCCCCACGCCACTTCTGCATACTTTCGCCCAATTTTGCCCCGGTGACCACGCTTACTTCCGCATACCCCAAACACTTTCCACAAACACCACCACCGCTCACCGCTACCTCCTATGTCGATTTTGACACGTTTTGGTCATTGAGATTTTGAGTTGTGGTTCCCGTGTCCTATTGTGTTTCGGCTATATAGGTACGGTTCGAGGTCACCATTACCACTGCTCATCTCCTTCGACTACTCAACATCGCCAAGGACGGTAACTTCGGCGACATCTTTGTCATACCTTGCAATTGCATTGATACCCCACATAGCCGTACTTTTGCATAGCTTACCCATCGAGACTAGCCATTGAGTATTGCCGACAACGTTACTTGTGCACATTAGTGATCATACTCCATAGCATACATACCATAACACTGTGGTGCATATCTTGGAATCAACTTGTGTGTCACAAAGTTGTCATAGCATACGCAATTGCTATCTTGGTTCGTGAAGTTTTACATGAGAAAAGAGCTCAAAAGTGAAAGAGCCACCCAAGCTTTTAAGCAAAGAGGAAAGATAAGCAAAGAGCTTATAAGCAAGAACCATAGCATCATACTACATTAAGATTGTCATATAAGATCATCTTGGATCATAGCACCGAAATACCATACATATAGCATACTTGGGATAGAGATGGTTGCATTTTGGCCAAGTAGGTTGTGCACAAGCTCCGTATCCGCCTATTGTGCAATCGTGCTAGCGTCTCTCTAGTATTGTGCAACAAGAGCATTTTCGTGGATTCCACATTTTGGCTCACTTTTGGTTTGCACAATCCCATTTATCTATTTGCATGTGTGTTTCCGTGTACCCCTACTTGCTTGGTCTACTTGTTGCATTTGCAAATTTGTGAATCTTTTCCAACATTATTGAATCTCGCTTTCAATTGCATCAAATTTTGTGCCACCATCCTAACCAAGCTCCACCATAAGCTTTTACTTGTGTAGGTGTGAGAACTGACAAGAATTGGTACCAATAGTGCTATTTCATTGTCCGCATTTGAGTGAACTTGATTCATCATCAACATCGGTCAAAGGTACATTGGTATAAGTTCTTCTCCTTCTACCACTCACATTTTGCTTGAAATGATGGATAGGCCAAGTACTTCTACCAATCCACTCTTCATCGAGCAAGACGACGACATGTCATCATACGTCACCAAGAGCCACCTCTTTGGTGCACAACGAGCGTTACATCAAGAGCAACAAGCAATGAACGACCGCATCGACAACCTCGCCACCGACTTGCGACTCTTTGAGCAACGTACACGAGATTACTTAGACAACAAGCTCGACACGCACAAGCAAGATAACGATGCAAGAATGGACGAGATCCGTGCCTTGTTGGTCAACCGGCCTCCTTCTACATCGTCATACTCAAGACGGAGCCACTCAAGTCGACACTCCGATGACTCCTTCTCCGGCTCAAGTACACCGTCTTCGAACACTCTTCGACGAGCCGTGCGTCAAGACCGTCATGCATCTCGCAACCCGCTACACATCAAGCATTCACAAGAGCAAGCCGATGAGCAAGTCCCTCGTCCTCAATCAAACCAAGTTGCTTTTGCTCAAGCTCAAGAACGACAACGACTACGGCGCCAAGAGGAAGAACGAGCGCGTCTACACCAAGAGAAACAAGACGCCAAGGCTCAACGTCTTCAACAACAACAACGAGAAGCACAAGCTCTTGAGGCGGAACGTGCCCTTCAAGAATCAAGTCGAGCCATCGCCAACCGCAATCGCGAACGGCGCAATCAAGAGGAAGCCCTTCGAGAAGAAATCCAAGAGAGGAACTACCATCCGCGTGTCCAATGTCAATCTCCACAAGCTCCTTCACAAGCTCATCAAGCTCCACCTCAACCTCAAGTTCAACAAGAGCAAGTTGATCATGGACTTGCTCCATGCCAAGAACAACATGAGGATGATTACCCTCCACGTCAAGGGCGTCACCATCACCATCGCCAACAACACAATGAAGAGCAACGCTATGGCAAGCTCAAATTCACAATGCCCAAGTTCAATGGAAGCAATGATCCGGAAGAGTACCTCTCATGGGCATTGAAGGTCGACAAAATCTTTCGTTTGCACAACTACGAGGAAGAGAAAAAGATCGCTATGGCATCACTTGGGTTCCAAGACTATGTGCTCATATGGTGGGAACAAGTCCTTGAGCAACGACAAGCAAGAGGTGAACCTCCAATCAATACTTGGGCTCAAATGAAGGATGTCATGCGAGCACGATTTGTGCCCACCTACTACAACCATGATCTCTTCAAGAAGCTACAGCTCCTCAAGCAAGGAACAAAGAGTGTTGAAGAATACTACAAGGAAATGGAGATTGCCATGATTCGAGCCAATGTCACGGAGGATGATGATCAAACAATGACACGATTCTTCAATGGACTCAATCATCCCATCAAGAAGATCGCCGACTTCCAACCCTACTCCAACCTCATTGAGCTCGTGCATCAAGCTACAAAGGCGGAATGTCAAGTGCAAGATGACTTCAAGTACGACAAGTACTCATCCAAGACCTACAGCTTCTCCAATAACCAAGCTTCAACAACTACTCCAACTTCGACATCAACCAAGCCTTCTCCAAGCAACGACGACAAGTCAAGTTACAAGAAAACTTCGGCAAGTTCAAGTCGTCTTCCTCCTACTACAAGCAACTTCAAGCCGCGTGCTTCGTCTTCTACTCCGACCGATGAGACTGATAGAGGCAAAGGTGTCCCATCTTTCGATGAGATGATGGATATCGCTTTGGTGGAAGTCGACTTTGAGGATCCGACTACGAACGTGCGAAGACGTCGCGCCTTAGCAATTGCTAAACCAACTCCGAGGGGTTATTGACCACGCCGGAGCACGATCAACCTGACCATGAAGGTCTATTTCCTCCAAGCAAATGAAGAACAAGCAAGAAACTAAGATTGCAATCTGGATATTGCGAATAACAGAGGAAAGCTTTATTGATCAAGGTGGGGTTCTGTGAAGTACGCGAAGTTGCAGCTATGGCGAACTTTTAATCTAAACAAAACCCAAAGTCTAAACGACGCCCTAAGGGCTGTATATATGGAGGAAGAGGGGGGAATTTCGTGGACCTTGGAGGAGGGGTCCGAAACCAACCCTAACTCTTGTTTCCCGACACATACGGACTCTAAAAACAGCATATACTTAAGTATTTCGAAAATACATGGGCCTGGCCCAATAATAAGGTGACGCAGCACCTAGAATAGCCTCTAGACAAAATTTATGAAGTGGCATCTTGTATATTTCGTCCAAGGCTTCATGCACTCCTTATGGTGGTTTCAAAGTCCTGAAATCATCAGTTGTAACTCCGTTTTCGATCCCCTTGCGCATGCTATCAACTCCATGCGTGTTCTTGCACCAATGTTCATCCTTCTCCAAGCTAGGCCCTTCATTTGTAAGCAAAACAAATGTATCCAGTTTAGGCAGCATCATATTCTCATGAACATTAGAATCATTACCAAGAAACGAAAGTACCTGGTAATTTAATTGGCGTGCGCGAGCTCTAGTAATTGGTCCAGTATATGTAACAGTAGGGGCAGTGGGTATAACAATGGTATTGATGTCCTCATCATCCTCCCTTCTTGAAAAGAAGTCGTGCTCGACGGAAGCTCATCTTCCTCACCCAAATAGGGCTTCAAATTTGCAATGTTAAAAGTGGGACTAACCCCAAAATCTGCAGGTAGCTCAAGTTTATATGCATTGTCATTTATTTTCTCTAACACCTTAAAAGGACCATCAGCACGTGGCATTAGCTTTGATTTGCGCAAATGTAACCAAACAAGATCTCCAGGTGCAAACACAACATGTTTTCTACCCCTATCTCTAGCAAGTTTATATTTAGCATTCATACGCTCAATGTTTTCCTTAGTTAGCTCATGCATTTTTAAAATCAATTCAGCATGTTCTTTAGCATCAAAATTAACCTTCTCCAAAGATGGAAGAGGCAACAAATCAATAGGTGCACGAGGTAGGAAACCATACACAATTTCAAAAGGGCACATCTTAGTAGTAGAATGCAATGAACGATTATAAGAAAATTCAATATGAGGCAAGCATTCTTCCCATATTTTCTTATTATTCTTCAAAACAACCCTAAGCATAGTAGACAATGTTCTATTGACTACTTCAGCTTGTCCATCAGTTTGGGGGTGACAAGTAGTACTAAAAAGCAGTTTAGTCCCTAACTTAGCCCATAAACATCTCCAAAAGTGGCTAAGGAATTTAGTATCACGATCTGAAACAATAGTATTTGGCACACCATGGAAGCGAATAATTTCTCGAAAGAACAAATTAGCAACATTAACAGCATCATCGCTTTTATGACATGGTATAAAGTGTGCCATTTTCGAAAATCTATCCACGACAACAAATATGCTATCCCTCCCCATCTTTGTTCGAGGTAAACCTAAAACAAAGTCCATAGATATATCCTCCCAAGGAACGCTGGGTAAAGGTAAAGGCATATATAAACCATGAGGATTGAGTTGTGACTTAGCTTTTTGACATGCAGTGCAGCGAGCAACAAAACGCTCAACATCCCGTCTTATCTTTGTCCAAAAGAAATGTGTAGAAAGTATGTCATCCGTCTTCTTCATGCCAAAGTGTCCCATTAATCCTCCTCCATGCGCCTCCTGCAACAACGAAAGACGAACAGAGCTAGCAGGAATGCATAGCTTGTTAGCACGGAACACAAAGCCATCATTAATAATGAACATGTTACATGTTCTTCCTTCTTTACAATTCTGCATTACATCTTTAAAATCAGTATCATGCACATATTGATCTTTGATGGTCTCCAAACCAAATATTTTGAAGTCAAGTTGTGAAAGCATAGTATAGAGATGAGACAAAGCATCAGCAATAACATTTTCTTTACCCTTCTTGTGTTTAATGATATAAGGGAAAGTCTCAATGAATTCCACCCATTTAGCATGTCTACGATTCAGTTTAGCTTGACTTTTAATATGTTTCAAAGATTCATGATCAGAATGTATAACAAATTGTTTGGGCCATAAATAATGTTGCCATCTCTCTAAAGTCCGAACAAGAGCATATAATTCTTTATCATAAGTAGAATAGTTTAGACTAGGCCCACTCAATTTTTCAGAAAAGTATGCAACAGGTTTGCCATATTGTAATAACACACCTCCTAATCCAATTCCACTAGCACCACATTCAAGCTCAGAAGTCTTATTAAAATCAGGAAGTTGGAGTAAAGGAGCATGTGTCAACTTATCTTTCAATGCCGTGAAGGCTTCTTCCTGTGTGGTACCCCAAACAAAAGGCACATCCTTCTTTGTAAGCTCGTTGAGAGGTGGAGCAATGGTGCTGAAATCTCTCACTAAACGCCTATAGAAACCAGCGAGGCAAAGGAAACTCCTCACTTGTGTGACCGTTTTGGGCTGCGGCCAACTCTCAATAGCTTCAATCTTGGCTTTATCAACTTCAATTCCCTGTGGAGTAATAACATAGCCAAGAAAAGATACTTGGTCGGTGCAAAAGGTGCACTTCCCAAGGTTACCAAACAAACGTGCATCACGCAGAGCAATAAAAATAGCACGTAAATGTTTCAAATGTTCTTCCAAAGATTTTATATAAATCAGTATATCATCAAAATAGACTACCACAAATCGTCCAATGAAAGCACGTAAAACTTCGTTCATTAGTCTCATGAAAGTACTAGACGCATTAGTTAACCCAAAAGGCATGACTAACCACTCATATAAACCAAACTTAGTTTTAAATGCTATTTTCCATTCATCACCCAATTTCATACGAATTTGATGGTATCCACTACGCAAATCATCTTTGGACAATATTGTAGAGCCACTCAATTCATCAAGCATATCATCTAGCCTAGGAATAGGATGACGATAATGAATAGTAATATTATTAATGCCTCTACAATCAACACACATACATGACATACCATCCTTTTTAGGAACTAGTATAATAGGAACAGCACAAGGACTAAGAGATTCACGTATATAACCTTTGTCGAGCAGCTCCTGTACTTGACGCATAATCTCCTTCGTCTCCTCTGGATTGGTACGGTATGGTGCACGGTTGGGTAGCGATGCATCGGGAATTAAGTCAATTTGATGCTCAATCCCTCGAATAGGTGGTAATCCCGGTGGTACGTCTTGTGGAAAGACGTCAGCGAAATCCTGCAAAATGTTAGTGACATCAGGGGGCAAAGAGGAAGGCACGTCTTCACATGAAAATAATGCCTCTTTGCACAAAAAAGCATAGCAAATAGATCTGCTGAAATCTAGCTCATCAATATCAGATTTAGTGGAAAGTAAACATGTACTTTTCAATTTAATTTCAGAAACAACACTCGATGGTTTACTATTAGGCTTCAGTTGTTGCTCAAATTCTTTTGCCACAATCTGATTTTCACTCTTATTTGTCTCCTATTTTGCTTTATTAGCTCTATTAATATCATCTTTCAAAATGGAATCAGGAGTCATAGGAAGCAAAGCAATATTTTTATCCTTATGAACCAGAGTATAATGATTGTTTCTACCATGGTGTACAGAATTTTTATCAAATTGCCATGGTCGACCAAGTAATAAGGAACATGCTTGCATAGGTACCACATCACAATCAACATAATCAGCATATGTAGAGATACTAAAATGCAAACGAACAGTATGTGTTACCTTAACCTTGCCGCTGTTGTTGAACCATTGGATGTAGTAAGGATGTGGATGTGGTCTTGTGGTGAGAGAAAGCTTCTCCACCATCTCCATGCTAGCCAAGTTGTTGCAGCTCCCTCCGTCTATGATGACGCGCACAAAACGTTCCTTCACAACTCCCTTGGTATGGAACAAATTGTGCCTCTGATTTTGCTCAGCTTGTGTGACCTGCACACTCAAAACACGTTGAGCAACTAAACATTCATACCTGTCAGCGTCTTCAGGAGCCATGTATTGCGTCTCCTGATCAGAATCATCTCCACCATGTTCGTCACGTGTAATAAGAGCCAAAGTCTCCTCATCATAGTCACTAGCGGACTCATACCCACCATCCTCGGTAGCAATCATCACACGCTGAGATTTGCATTCTCGCGCATAATGACCTCTTCCTTTACAATGACGACAAATAATATCACTTGTGTGCCCTGTTGATGCCATGGAAGAAGAAGAGCTCTGTGTAGGTCCGCCAGGTGCGTTCTTGGAAGATAGTGGTGGTTGTGCCTGCTTTCTTGTATCACGGCTGGAGGTGGCACCTGATGAAGGTGCTGGTGCAGTTGAACTAGAAGATGCACGCGGTGTCCATGATGAAGGTCGGCCTACAGAAAAGTTAGTTTGCGCCAATGCTTGTCGATCCTGCACTTCACGTTC
This sequence comes from Triticum aestivum, assembly GCF_018294505.1. NCBI lineage: Eukaryota > Viridiplantae > Streptophyta > Magnoliopsida > Poales > Poaceae > Triticum > Triticum aestivum. The sequence continues at coordinate 308,797,865 of NC_057804.1, read as the reverse complement.
AGCTTTACAAGCAAGATGGAATAAACGAGTGATATTAGTATACTCCTTAAAGTCTAGAATGGTCTAAATCTCTCTATTTAATCCACCCAGAAAACATGCAAGCATAGCTTCATTCTCCTCAACAATACCACATCTAATCATGCCAGTTTGCAATTCCTGATAATATTCTTCTACAGAATTTTTCCCTTGTCTTAAGCGCTGCAATTTTTGAAGCAATTCACGTTGATAATATGGTGGAACCAAACGCGTACGCATAGCAGTTTTCAAAGTAGCCAAAGTAGTTGGAATTGGATACAATCTACAATGTTCAGACCACCATACACATGCAAAACTAGTGAAAGCACAAACAGCAGCGGCAACCCGTCTCTCCTCAGGATATTGTAAACATGTAAATCGTTGTTCAGTTTCTAACTCCCAAGTAAGATATATATCAGGAACATATCTACCCTCAAATGGTGGAATATTCAATTTCAGTTTAGGAAGATGGTCATGATCTCGTACCTGAGGGAGAGCCCTACCATTGTGATTATTTGCATGTGGACGACCTGGTGGTTGTGGTGCAGGTGGTTGCACGTAGTTCTGATTTTGATCAACCTCATCCTCGTAATCTCCCACATAATCATCCTCCTGCGCATCAGCAGTAGGAGCCACAGAAGTATCAACAGCAGCACCAACAGTTTGGCCAAACGCAAGAGGGACACGGCTCGCTCGGCGAAGAGCTGTTTAGAGATGTGGAGGTAGTCGTTGTTGTTGTTGTTGGAGAGGTGTATTAGGTGCTGCGGGTGGTGGTGGTGGAAGATGCGCGAGCAATTCATTAAACTTGTTATCGAGCTTTGTTTCGAATGTATTCTCCATGCCATCTATCTTCTCCATGGCCTCTTCAAATATGTTTAGCACATCTTGCACCTGTCCACTCATCATTTGCTGAAATTTATCATGCAAATCCTTATTCATCATGTTTTCCCAGTCAGTCTCGTCGGCTTGTGATCCTGGCATGGTTAGCAGCAATAGAAACACACAAGAATATGATCGTACTAACAAGAGGTGGTGGTGGGTGTCACAAATCCTTCAAGCAAATCTCAAATTCTTGCCAGTTCTTACCCAGCAGCAGGCGGTGATCGGCAACCGTTGTAGTCAAAACTCTCAAAGCTTGGATAGAGCGATTACCAGGGAGAGTCAAACGCATGACGTAGATGTATGTGGAGCTAGGAAGGCTTAGAATATGGTAGCAAAAAGGGTCAGCAATAATCAATTCAGAGATGCAAAGTTGAATAAACGCTCAACGACAGTACTGTGCTGGTCCTAGGCTAGACTGTGCTAGAGACGTGAGCCTAGAACACCAGCAAAATCGTGGCGCGGTACGTAGACCACGGAGGAGCACACTCTGATTTTTTTTCGTTCCTTTTTTTGCGCTCTTTTTTTGTGCTTCTCTTTTTTTTTGAGAAAATTCACTATAATGGAAAGTGTCTCAAATCTTTTCCCAAGTCAAGGTAACAGGAGAGACACGAAATTTTTGCGACCAAATTTTTTTTGACTGCCCGGACCAAAATCTGGAAACGGCTCAAAAAACTATCTATAATGGCACCTGTCTCAAAACACTCAGAAACACCTAGAAATAGGATAGCCAGAATTTTTTTCGACAAGTGCGTTTTCGGAAAATTTTGGGCCTAAACGGAGAGTGGTTTCCGGACTCTTTTTTTTCGAAACCTACTCCGGCAAGGAAACACGAATCGGAAACTAGATGAATCTCGAAAACAAACCTAATATGAAAAGAACTCGGATTGGTGGTGGATATATGGTGGTGGTATATGGCAGCAGTGGTGGTATATGGATACAGATTGGTGGTGGTATATGGATACGGATTCGAAGCGGTGGCGGATAAGCGGTGGTGGTAGATGGCAGGGGCTATGATGATGGTGCGGCGGCGGTGTGACAACTTATGACCAGAACTCGAAACTCTAAAAGACTAGACTCTAAGACCAACAACTAGACACGACGATGCAACCGCAAATTCAACAACGCAACTATAGAAAAGATTATGGAAAGGCTCAGATTGGTTTGGATAGGATGAACTAACCCTAATTGTTTTTGTGGCTTTTTCGTGGACTATAGGTATGAAGAACAGACTCGATCTAAACTACGAAAAACTATAAAATCTCACCGAGCAACTTGGAAATCTGATACCACTTGATAGAGGCAAAGGTGTCCCGTCTTTCGATGAGATGATGGATATCGCTTTGGTGGAAGTCGACTTTGACGATCCGACTACGAACGTGCGAAGACATCGCGCCTTAGCAATCGCTAAACCAACTCCGAGAGGTTATTGACCACGCCGGAGCACGATCAACCTGACCACGAAGGTCTATTTCCTGCAAGCAAACGAAGAACAAGCAAGAAACTAAGATTGCAATCTGGATATTGCAAATAACAGAGGAAAGCTTTATTGATCAAGGTGGGGTTCTGTGACGCCTTTGTCTGGTCATTGGACACAAACGAAGTACGCGAACTTGCAGCTATGGCGAACTTTTAATCTAAACAAAACCCAAAGTCTAAACGACGCCCTAAGGGCTGTATATATGGAGGAAGAGGGGGGGGATTTCGTGGCCCTTGGAGGAGGGGACCGAAACCAACCCTAACTCTTGTTTCCCCACACATACGGACTCTAAAAACAGCCTATACTTAAGTATTTCGAAAATACATGGGCCTAGCCCAATAATAAGGTAACGCGGCACCTAGAATAGCCTCTAGACGAAATTTATGAAGTGGCGTCTTGTATATTTCGTCCAAGGCTTCATGCACTCCTTATGGTGGTTTCAAAGTCCTGAAATCATCACTTGTAACTCCGTTCTCGATCCCCTTGCGCATGCTATCAACTCCATGCATGTTCTTGCTCCAATGTTCATCCTTCTCCAAGCTAGGCCCTTCATTTGTAAGCAAAACAAATGTATCCAATTTAGGCAGCAACATATTCTCATGAACATTAGAATCATTACCAAGAAACGAAAGTACCGGGTAATTTAATAGGCGTGCGCAAGCTCTAGTAATTGGTCCAGTATATGTAACAGTAGGGGCTGTGGGTGTAACAATGGTATTGATGTCCTCATCAGAGACCATCAAGACAAGATCCTTCAAATGTTGCACTTGCGGCATCCGAGGCGACAAGTCCTATGAATGCACAAACAAGCGCACCATGATCCTCAACGACGATGGCACCTACGACTAAATGAGTGAAGATGAAATGGAAGCTCTTGAGCAAGTGGCCATGCACCGGCGCGTGAACGAGGATGAAGATGATCAAGTCTTTTGTGATGAAGATACGAGCCCCGCTCTCGTTGTCTCCAAGGTCTTGACTCTTCAACATCAACAAGAATAAGACCAAAGATGCCACATCTTCCACACGAAGGCCGGCATCAATGGACGATCCGTCAAGGTCATCATCGATGGAGGTAGTTGCCACAACTTGGCAAGTGAAGAACTATGCTCCAAGCTTCAATTGGTAAAGAGGAAGCACCCGCACCCCTACAAGGTTCAATGGCTAAGTGATTCCGGCACTATACGAGTTGAGCATACGGTCCAAGTATCCTTCAAAATTGGTGCATATGAGGACACTTTGGAGTGTGATGTGGTCCCAATGACCGTTTGCCACCTCCTTCTTGGTCGACCATGGCAATTCGACCGTGGTGTCTTCCACAACGGGCGTACCAACCACTATAGCTTCAAGATGAAAGGGAAGGAATATGTGCTACGACCTATGTCTCCTAGTCAAGTGATAGCCGACAAGCAAGCCAGCCACCATAGAGAGAAGAGTCAAAAAGACATCCACCAAAAAGTGAGTGAGAGCCACAAGCCAAACTTGAGCGCCTCTTCGCCAAGAGAGAAAAACCTCATACTATTTGCCACAAAAAGTGAGATGAGAGAAGTGTGTGAGAACCCATCGAGTGTGATACACTTTGTCCTTGTGTGCAACGATGGAGAACCAAAAACTGACACCTCTCACGAGCTACCTTTAGTGTTTCAATCTCTTTTGCAGGAATTCCAAGATGTTTTCCCCGATGAGCTACCTCCGGGTCTACCTCCTCTACGAGGCATTGAGCATCGAATCAACCTCATCCCCGGAGCGCCACTTCCAAACAAAGCTCCATACCATGTCAATCCCGAAGAAACCAAGGAGATTCACCGGCAAGTACAACAACTAATCGACAACGGTCATGTACGTGAAAGCTTAAGCCCTTGTGCCGTTCCGGTTATACTTGTGCCTAAGCCCGATGGAAGGTTCCGCTTGTGTTCCGATTGTATACCTATAAATGCTATTACCGTTCGCTATAGGCATCCCATTCCTCGCTTAGATGATATGCTTGCTGAACTTAGTGGAGCCAACTTTTTGTCAAAAATTGATCTTAAAAGCGGCTACTACCAAATACACATTCAAGAGGGTGATGAATGGAAAACTGCTTTCAAAACCAAATTTGGCCTATATGAGTGGTTAGTTATGACTATGGGTGTATCGGAGGCTCCTGGTACTTTCGTGCGTCTCATACATTATGTGCTTCGCCCTTATATTGGAGTCTTTGTTGTGGTTTACTTCGATGATATTCTTGTGTTTAGCGAAACCATGAAAGAGCATCTTAATCATGTTAGGGATGTTTTGCAAACCCTTCGCAAGGAAAGCCTTTATGCAAACATGAAAAAGTGCACATTTGGTGTTGACAAAGTGGTTTTCTTGGGTTTTGTTGTATCTTCCAAGGGTGTCCATGTTGATGAAACTAAAATTGAAGCAATTAAAACTTGGCCCCAACCAACCAATTTGCAACAAGTGCGTAGTTTTCTTGGACACGCAGGTTTTTATCGTCGCTTTGTGAAATATTTTAGCACAATTGACACTCCTTTGCATGCCTTGAGTAAGAAGAATGCTCCTTTTGTTTGGGGATCTTTGCAATCCAACGCTTTTGATGAGCTCAAGTCTTTGCTTACTCATGCTCCAATTCTTGCTTTGCCCAATTTTGACAAAACTTTTGAAGTTCATTGTGATTCAAGTGGTACCGGAATTGGCGAAGTTTTGATGCAAGAAAAATGAGCCATTGCATATTTTAGTGAAAAACTCTCTGGTGCTCAACTTAACTATCCCATATATGACAAAGAATTGTATGCCTTAGTGCGTGTGCTACATGTTTGGGAACATTATCTTAGACCTCATGAGTTTGTCATCCATACCGGTCATGAAGCGCTTAAGTACTTAAAAGGTCAAACTAAGTTAAACAAGCGTCATGCCAAATGGAGTGAATTTATTGAATCTTTTCCCTATGTGATCAAGTACATTAAGGGTAAGGAAAATGTAGTTGCCGATGCACTTTCCCGCATATGCACGCTTGTCACTAAATTTGAGTTGAATGTTATAGGCTTTGAGCACATAAAAGACTTGTATGCTAATGATCCATCTTTTGCTATTCCTTATGCTAAGAGTTTGACGCATACTTCTTCGGAACAATATTACATCAAGGATGGTTATCTTATGAGAGCTAACAAATTATGCATTCCCGAGTCTTCTCTTCGTTTGCTCCTTTTGCAAGAGGCTCATGGAGGCGGACTCATGGGACACTTTGGACGCGACAAGACTTCGCCATGCTCTCCAAGAACTACTTTTGGCCTAAGACATTTCGCGATGTCTCACGCTTCACCACCCGATGCTCTACATGTCATAAAGCTAAGTCTAAAGCTCAATCACATGGTCTTTACATGCCTCTTCCTATTCCTTATCAACCATGGGAAGACATTAGCATGGATTTTGTACTTGGTTTGCCTTGAACTCAAAATGGCAAGGATTCCGTGTTTGTTGTTGTGGACCGGTTTTCTAAGATGGCACATTTCATCCCTTGCAACAAGATAGACGATGCTTCACACGTTGCAAATCTCTTTTGTAGGGAAATCTTGCGCCTCCATGGAGTACCAAAGACAATCGTCTCCGACCGCGATGTCAAGTTCTTGAGTTACTTTTGGAAGACCCTATGCGCCAAGCTCGGAATCAAGCTCTTGTTCTCGTCCGCATACCATCCTCAAACCGACGGCCAAACGGAGGTGACGAACCGTACACTCTCCACTCTACTTCGCGTGTTGCTCAAGAAGAACATCAAGGAGTGGGAGGAGTGTCTACCCATCGCTGAGTACGCCTACAAACGTGCAAGACATTTGACGATCGGCAAGTCCCCCTTCGAGGTCGTCTATGGCTTCAACCCGTTGTCCCCATTGGACATTCTACCTCTTCCTCTACAAGAGCGCACCAACCTCGACGCAAGTGCCCGTGCAAGCTACATCAAGAAGATGCATGAAGATACAAGACACACCATCGAGTGCCAAGTATAACGACTCGCGACCAAGCTCAACGTCAACAAGCATCCCATAATATTCAACATTGGAGACCACGTGTGGCTACACCTTCGCAAGGACCGCTTCCCCAACGAACGCAAGTCCAAGCTTCTCCCTCGAGCCGACGGACCCTTCAAGGGGCTAACACGCTACAACAACAATGCTTACAAGATCGATCTCCCACGCGACAAGTACAACGTGAGCGACATCTTCAATGTCTCCGATCTCTCCCCGTACCATGGTGATGAGGATTTCGATCCGAGGTCGGATATTTCCCAAGGGAGGGGAGATGATGCGGAGTATCCTTCGGTCATCCCCATGGACCTTCCATCGCCTCACCAAGCCCCAAGAGGACCCATGACTAGAGCACGTGCTAGAGCTCTCGAGACCAAGGTGACTTCTCTCCTTAATGATATCTCATATGATCCTCTTGAGACATGGCTACTACCTCAATCCAGAATGTTGTGCATGATTAGGTACCAAGAGGACCCTCCCGAGGATGCACGTGAAGATGGTCAAGACCCCAAGTCCGTGGAGGAAGAGACCCATGGAAGAAGGCAAGGATAGCCTCCAAGCACCGGACATCCGGCCAGGACCCCGGACATCCAGCGCCTGGAGATCCACAAGGCCAGGCATTTGCAGAAGCAGCTACAGGGACCGGACATCCGGCGTCCGGCCCCCACCGGAAATCCGGCCTAAATCCCGGACATCCGGCACTGGTGTCCAGGGAGCACAGAAGCTTGCCCCGACAACCCGGACATCCGGTGATCGCCCCGGACATCCGGCGCCTCCCGAAGCCGCGGACATCCGGCCCCTCCGAGCGGACATCTGGCGTCGCCCCTCAAGTGCACAGAAGAGTCAACTCCACTGGCCCAGACATCCGGCCCCTCCATCCCGGACGTCCGGCACCTCGTGAGCGCACGGACATCCGGCCCGTTGCCCGGACATCCGGCGCCTTCTGCCTGCGCGCAGCTCCTTTGGGCCGTGGCCCATGTACCCCTTCGCCCTTTGACTATATATACTCCCTCATCCCGTACGTGTTAGGGTTAGCATTGGTTTAGCTCATATTTGTGTGAGAGCCTTGCTCATCCACTTGGATACTTCTCCTTGGAGTTCACGACCTCTTCGGAGAAGATCCCCCAAGTGGATTCAAGACCCCTTTCTAGGGAAGGACATCAAGACCTCCTCACGAAGAAGAACGGTTCCTTTGTATCCTTACCTTTGTTGATTTTGAATCTTGAGTTACTCTATGTGTCCGGTGATCTAGCACTTGTGTGATTGATTCCTTGTCGGTTTAGTGATTCTCTCTCATTTTCCCCGTGTTTCCCCTTTGTGCTTCCGTGTGTTCTTCGTGATTCCCCGTAGGATCCACTCCAAACATGAAAGATCGTCCACCTAGGGTTACACCCTACATCACCCTGTTTCCGCCTTTCCAAGTTGAAACCTTCACAACTTGCTTGCAATGCCGCCCCCTCGCCAGCGACCCTCCTTCAGGCTGCTCTGCCTCGCCTATCGAGACAGGTAATCCACACACGACCCCCATCCTCCTCCTCCTTCCACATCCCACATGCCCCGACCGCTGACGCGAGTGTGACACCTTCCACCCAAATCACCGACCCCTCCACCAAATAAGCGCCACTCTAAGCCATGGTGCACGCAGTATAGCCAGGATCTCAAGGAGCATTTGGCAGCGGAGAAGCAAATCACGGCCGCACAAGCGCGGATGAGGTCGCAATGGCTGCCATTCATGCCGACCCCCAGGTCTTGGAGGAGCACCTTGCCAATTGCTAGCTATGCTGGTTAAACATGCTTGGTTTACCCGTTGCATCTGCCGCTCCTGCCTTTCCTTAACAAATTCTAGTGAATTGTGCTATCTACTTTTACCATGCAATCTGTTGCTCTAGTGTATATGTTCTATATGTCGTGCAATGTGGTGCTCACTTATTAACTGTTTGGTTAATTAGTTGTCATGTTCAATTAACAGTTTGGTTCAATTATGCAAATGTGATGTCCAATTCTTTAGGGTGCAATTTTGTATTGTCTTCCATGTGAGAAATAAATCGAATTTTTCTTTACAAAATACATGAGAAGCAAATCCAATTGCTATATTTCCAAGTTGTCAAGCATGCTTGGTCTGGTTAACTGTTTGATCTTCTAGTATGTTATACATTATGCAATGTGGTGCTTAGTTAACATTTGGTTCATTTGGTGTGGTGTTTAGTTAACTATTTGGTTCCATTCTGCAATGCGATGTTCAATTGTTGTGGGTGCATTCTGTTATTGTATACCATGTGAGAAATAAATTGAATTTGGCTATACTAAATACATGAGAAATAAAAACGATTGCTATATTTCCAAGTTGTTAAGCATGCTTGGTTTGGTTAACTGTCTAATCTTCTATTAGGAGTATGTTATATTGTGCAATGTGGTGCTCAGTTAATGTTTGGTTTATTTTTTGTGGTGTTTAGTTAAACGCTTGGTTCAATTATGCAATGTGCTTATTTTTCATCAACATATTTTACTAATAGCATGCGGACCCTCACTTAACCTGATCACTAACTAACTTATATGTGTTGCAGGAAAGCAATGGGAAGCATTGAGGTTTACGATCGAGGTTTGCACATGCATGGTCATTTGTCTAATAGCACATTATCGTGCAATTGCAGGAACCATTCTAATACTTTGGTTTCAAACAATTTGGTCTTGCACATGTAGGTCCTGCTGTCAGAGGTTTTGACCCACTATTCGACCCTTTTTACATTAAAGGAAATGAGTTGTCCATGAATATCAGTCATGTCAAGAAACTCAATAAGATTTTTAGGATAAAGAAATTAGTGACAAAAAACAACAAGATCATTGTCTGCACAATGAAGAAGACATCACTACACTACATGATGGTACTAACTATTATACCTTGTCTTTTTTATTCCTTTGCCCCATTTCCAATATAGAAAAGATATTTATGCACATCCTTGTTTTCAGGCCTTTCCAAAACAGTTCACTGATGATTACCTCTCAAACCACCTGTATGGAAAGGACAAAGGTATTCATACAACACCCACGGTTCAATATTGAAGTGTTCCTGAAGAGGACAAAGGATGGACAGTTAATCATCCACAGGCACTGGACTAAAGTTGCAAACACCTTCAACATCAATGAAGGCTCAATATTCGCCTTCCGTTTCAGCAGTTTTCCCGATGAGATGCATCTATCTATGTATCGTCTATGATGCTAATTTCCAAAGGTTCTAGATGTTGCATGTGAAACTTGGTGCTGGTGCAGTTGTGTAATGGGGTAGCTGAGTGCTGAAGCTATATCATGTTGTACTCTGATGTATTTCAATTATGAAATCCTACTTCCTTAATATCATAATGAAATATATTATGTGTTTAATATGAATGTCAATAAGATTAATAAATGGATTATAATAATAGGGCAATTAGCCTGCTAATGGCAAATTAGCCTGCTAATTGGTTTTTGCTATTGCAAACGGTTATTGAGAAAATACCGTGGGCGATGACCTAAGGAAATGCATACAGTTTCTAGGAATAAATCGTGTTGGATCGATGAACAATCACACACGACATTCTCTTCAAAATTGTTTGCGTTAGGCCACCTTGCGCAAAAGTTTACCGCATAAAAATTGTTTGTGATGGACAACCTTTGCCACACAGTTTCTTCTACGCACCGTGTGTGATGCATTCAAAAACACAAACGATAATTTTTTTTAATATTGTGTGCGATGGGAACGGCATCACATATGATTTAATGAGGAAAATTGTGTGTGATGTACCTACGAACGGAAACGTTTTCCTTGCAGCGACTGTGTGGGATGTATATACGAAAGGAAAAATTTTGCAGGGACTGACTGTGTGGGATGTACTTACGACCGGAAATGATTTTGCGTGTATAATTATATTTTTTTTGAGCACCACTGTATGTATAACCGTATTTGCTCGCTCACCGGTCACACACGACCTCATTTTGCCAAGCGTGTGTGCCAGGAGGGCATATCGCCGACGGTTTCTGGGTCATGTGGGAAGGACCCCCTAATCACCCATACTCACTAGGCAACGGTACCAAATGTCGTCGTGGAAAGGGGTTTAAAACCGTTTGTATAGCACCGACGCATACCAGTGCTTGTGTGTTTGATTGTCTAGTGGATGTGTGACTTCACTTGTTCTTGAGTGTTTCCCCTTGTGATTTCTCTTCGTTCTTCCCCGTGTTCATCATGTTCTTCGTTTTCTTCGAGGGAATGCACTCCAATCATGAAATATCGGCCTACACCGGCTTAGCCCCGTATCAAAAGCGGATGACAACCATGGTCTCGTGAGCTTGGAAGTAGTGGCGCAGTTTGCTTGAGGCCATGACAGGGCCAAAAATCAACTGTCTTCCTTGCAATAGGGAGCTGATGAAGTAGAATGGGCGCTGCACCACTGTCTTCCTTGCTGCAACTCTGGGATTGTCTCCGCTACCTCGCTCTCCCTTGTCTTGAACTGTGTCTGACCTTGCCGAGGCATATTCGCTCTCCCCTCTGGAGGGGACAATGGTTGTGGCCGCCCTTCATCTACTTCCCCCTGCACCACTAGTGCTACACTAACCACTTGATTAGTTCTCGCTACGTATAGCCGCAACGACTCTTGTGGTTTGGGAGCAACCAAAGTGGGCACAGAGCAAAGATAGGTTTTCAAATCTTGTAGTGCACCATCCGCCTCCGGGGTCCACTCCACAGGTCCTGTCTTCTTCAAGATTTTTAAGAACGGCAGGGCGCGCTCAGTAGACTTGTAAATGAACCTCGTAAGCGTGGCAACACATCCAGTCAAACGCCTCACGTCCTTAATTGTCTTGGGAGCTTGAATCTGCTAGATATCCTTGATCTTGTCGGAGTTGGCCTCTATTCCCCGATGCTACACAAAGAAGCCAGGTAGCTTGCCGGAGGAAACGCCAAACACACACTTCTCCGGGTTTAGATTCAAGTCGATCTTGCCTATATTAGCGAAGGTTTCTTCCCAATCCTGAATGAGGGTTGATCTGTCCTTGGTCTTGACCACAGTATCATCCATGTAAGCTTCAATGTTTCTGTGCAGCTGGGTCTCAAAGCCAATCTAGACTACCCTTGCAAAAGTGGATCCGGTGCTCTTCAATCTGAAGGGCATCCGTAGGAAGCAGTACATGCCACATGGGGTGATGAATGATGTATTCTCTTCTTCCTCCTTGGAATAAAGATCTAATGGTATACAGAATTTGCATCCAGAAAAGAAAGCAGGTCACACCCGGAGGTGGAACCCACAATCTGGTCGATGCGCGGCAAGGGAAATGGGTCGTTTAGGCATGCCTTGTCCAGATCCGTGAAATCTATGCAAAGTCTCTGTTTCCCATTGGCCTTGTGCAACACCACTAGATTTGCTAACCATGTTGGATGCAGTACTCCTCTGACCAGACCAGCTGCCTCAACTTTGTTGATCTCCTCTGCAATGAACTCCTGCTGCTCCATAGCTTGCTTCCGGACCTTCTGCTTGACGGGTCGGGTATGAGGGCAGCCATCAAGGTGGTGCTCGATTACATCCCTGGGAACACAAGGGATATCAGATGGTTTCCAGGCAAACACATCGATATTCGCCCACAGGAAGGCAACAAGTGTGCTTTCTTATTTGTCATCAAGGGTGGCACTGATAGTGAAGGTATCATCAATGCCAGGCAGCCTTGTCGGGACCTTTTTCATAGCGGGTGCAGCAGTCATGGGTCTCTAGCTATTGGAACTTTTCGGCAAGTAATCAACGGCGCAACGTACTCCGAAGAGGTATGTTTCCCGGATTCCTTGCAGGCATCCTTACTATCTCTCTTCTTTTTCTTGCTTTCCTTGGCAGGAAAAGTGGTTTCAGCGGCCTCTGCCGCGACTGTTTCGCGGTACATCTTGTCCACGCAAATGGTCGTGTCTTTCTCGTCTGATGGAATGGAAATGATGCCTATCGGCCCTGGTAGCTTCCAGGTGTTGTAGGCGTAGTGGGACGCCGCAATGAATTTGGCAGAGTTAGGCAACCAAGGATTCCATTGTACGACAGGGGGAGGTCGACCACATCAAACACAATCCTCTTAGTCCGGTAATTCAACTCCCCCCCCCCCCCGAATGTCACCGGCAACATGATCTTCCCCTTAAGATGACTCCTGCCGGGGTTGATTCCTTGAAACGTGCCAGTAACCTTAAGCTGTTCCTCTGCTATCTAAAGTTTGCTGATGACCTTTGGAGAAATCTAATTCAACCCGGCCCTGCCGTCAACCAACATCTTTGTAACTTTGAGGTTGCGGATTGTTGGTGAGACCAACAACCCCAAGCACCCTACCACGATGGCGCAGTGAGGGTGGTGCTCTTCGTCAAAGACGATCGGCTTGTGAGACCACTTGAGCGGCATCCGAGAATCTGCCGCTGGCTCCACAACATTGACTTCACGCACCCACTGTTTAAGTTGGCGGTGAGAGGAGTGCAGAGATGCACCCCCGTCAATGCACAGGGCGTTAGTGGCTTACTAGAACTCCTGCTTGCTGGTTTCCTCTTCATCTCCTCCATCACTCTCATCATTGCAATCTTCTTTCTCATGGCCTCTGGCGGGTTTTCCTTGATTCTGAGGAGCCTTGTCAGGGCGGCTTGCTCCGCCGCCTCAGCCCTTCCCGCCAGCACCACTCTGACCTTTATCCTTATCACGCTTCACATATTCAGCCCTCTGCTTCTTGACGAGCTGCTCAACCCGATGACACTCCTGGAGATCATGGCATTTGGTCCGATGGATCTTGCAGTATGACCCATCACCTTTCCCAGCCTTCTCGGCAGCCGCAGCTTCCCGACAATCAGTGCACGCGACAACTTCCTTACCGGGAACCTTGGTCTTGGTCTTCTTGCCGGTACTAGGCATGCCCGATCCTTCAACGGTCATGACTGCCTTATCCTTGTGCCTCTTATTGTGCTTCTTGTTCTTCTTCTTCTGACTGGTGGCCTTGTCATCATGCTCTGAGTTGATGTCGACACCTTCCTCTTCTCCAGGGAGCCGCCTCCCCTCCTCTACTTGAGCACACTTATCCACTAGAGTGTAAATCTCCTTCACAATCTTGGGCAATCGAATGTTCATCTTGGAACATATCCGATGATTGCGCACTTTGGACTGGAACGCAGCTATCACAACTACCGAGAGGATGTCTGGGATGTTTTCCGTGTACTCTATTGAACCTCTGCATGTACTTCCACAGAGTCTCTCCTTACTTCTACGGGAGGAGTTACAAGTCGCTAGGCCACCCTGGTTCATATGGCCGCCCGTGAAGGCGCCAACAAACTCATGGCATCGGCCAGCCCATGTCAAAATGGAGTTCTCGGGTAGGTGCATTAGCCAAGACCTCACATTTGGCTTGAGTGCCAAAGGGAAGTAATTGGCGAACACCTTCTTGTCTTTTCCCCAGCAGCTTGAACAGCGATGGTGTAAATGCTCAAGAACTCTACCGGGTTCAGTCTCCCATCATACTTCTCTGGTATTTCTGGCTTGAACGTGCGAGCGGACGGCCAATGGACTTGCGACAACTCACGGGTGAAGGCGGGGCATCCATCCTCGAAAGGCAGGTATCCACCTTAGCCGAGCGTGGGCTCATTGATGTTTGGGCCGTCGCGCCTATCGGACTGGCGGTGGGTGTCGTGGCGTCGCTCGATGGTGATGCGCGAGACCTCCCGTTGCCCGTCCTCCAGGACTCGCCGCTGGCCTTGATGCGCTCGAGGGTCGGGCGAAGCCATCGAGATGTCGTAAGGTTCTTGATCACGAGGCTCCGGCCGTGGCCCCTGCGTAGGCTGCCGCAGAGGGGACTGCACCGTGTAGGGTGGCCCCTTTGGCATGGCCAGTAGCGCGGGCCGTTATCGTCACCTGGGGAGGCTGCGTCCGGCCAGCTCGCTGTGATTCTCCTGCCTCGGCAAAACCAATTAGGCTTTGAATGGTGGCCCCCCACTCATCCATCTGATTAGCTGCCGACGGAAATCTCAATAGCAGTTGGGCCCACGCCATGGCCTCCGAAGCGGTGCTTGGCATGGATGATGATGTAGACCATAACGTCGCTTGGCTCCTAACGATGCCAGTAGTAGCTGCGTCGTGTTCTCGTCGTCATGAGCCCGTGGTCAGGGTAGCGCGGTGACAAGATGGAGGCACTTGACGGCCAGCAGCCCCGTTTGCGCATCAGCTGGGTCATCTTGTTGCGGGGATGGTGCACGCCCTGCGGCCGCGTCCACAACGGGAGCGATCAGAGAGCTGCAATTCGCCCCAGAGTGAGTGCCACCGCTGCGGATGTGCCCTTCGGCCAGGCGAGGAGGTGCAGACGGAATGATATCTCCACCCGTACCTCGTTGAGCATGGCCGCTGGGATGATGTTGGTGTTGTCCTTCTCCGGTGCCTCCCGCCCTCACTTCGGCCACAGGGGAGGTGGTGACGATGCTGCCTTCGCTGACCACGTCCCCCATAGCGTCCATATCTCCATGCATCCCCGTAGCCCCCATGGTGTCGGTAGCCGCGTGCGACGGTGCCTTGGAAGTAGACGGATAGGCTACGGCACCGGGCTTCTACTTGGGCGCCATGGGTGATGGAGTCGTCGATGGAGATGATGTTGAAGATGAGGCGCTGCATACATTTCTCGGGTTCGCGCAAGCACTTCCCCCTACCTGGAGATATCATTCCGTCCACAAGATGTGGAACCAGTCCGTCTACTTGGCCATTTTCTTTAGCCCGACTAATAAGGACTGCTGCCTGCACTGAAACCCCCTCGACCTTGGACACGGTCCGCAATGATATACAACACCCTTACGACATGGGCCAGCCGAGTCAATCTGCAACACCTTTGACTCTCCTAGTCACATATACTTTGATTGCCCTGCCCATGTAGTCTGCTCATATTGCCACTATTTGGGACACACACACTCCCATTGTCTTGATAGCAATATCTTTGGTCTGGTGTGGCATCCCAAAAATAAACCCGTTCACACGTCCAACCAGCAAAATATTCAGGAGATAGGGATTGATCCATTTCAGCCAAAAAAAGGCACAAGCCGAAAAGAAGGAGTAATGGTCAAAATTTTGTTTGGAAACCCAAACAAAATATGGAATCATCGTATAATGGAAAGAACACTAATGCGCCCAGGGGGATATCTGCTAAGAGAAGGCATTTGACATAGGAAAAGGAATGGAAAATAAGATCAAATCAGCCACAGCACCGGGACATAGTTCTGGGTGCTAACTGCAGCCAGCTCTGTTTCGTCAGAGGAAACGCCGGTGAGGCCAACTCCAGGGTGCTGTCATTCTACAAGACGATCTCCTTTTTCAGAACACACACACACACACAGATATATATATATATATATATATATATATATATATATATAAAGCAATGCCCCCCTTGATACTAAATGGTGAGGCTCCAACTGAATCTAAGATACACTTCTATTAGAAACTTCAGTATCTGTTTATTGCTCATGCTTTGAAAACCTTGTACACCCCAATTAGCAGTAAGACAGAGGTGGATATTGTCAGAATGGACAAACGAAGCGGGGAAGTGGCTTTTGCTGCCTTTGCTAGAGGCAAAGGTGTCCCGTATTTCGATGAGATGGTGGCTTTCGTTTTGGAGGAAGTCGACTTTGGCGCCTTAGCAATCGCTAAACCAACTCTGAGAGGTTATTGACCATGCCGGAGCACGATCAAACTGACGACGAAGGTCTGTTTCCTGCAGGCAAACGAAGAACAAGCAAGAAACTAAGATTGCAATCTGGATATTGCGAATATAAGAGGAAAGCTTTATTGATCAGGGTGGGGTTCTGTGACGCCTTTGTCTGGTCGTTGAACACAAACGAAGTACGCGAAGTTGCAGCTATGGCGAACTTTAGTCTAAACAAAACCCAAAGTCTAAGCGATGCCCTAAGGGCTGTATATATGGAGGAAGAGGGGGGGAATTTCGTGGCCCTTGGTGGAGGGGTCCGAAATCAACCCTATCTCTTGTTTCCCCACACATACGGACTCTAAAAATAGCCTATACTTATGTATTTCGAAATTACATGGGCCTAGTCCAATAATAAGGTGACGCAGCACCTAGAATAGCGTCGGGATGAAATTTATGAAGTGGCATCTTGTATATTTCGTCCAAGGCTTCATGCACCCATTATGGCGGCTTCAAAGTCCTGAAATCACCACTTGTAACTCCGTTCTTGTTCCCCTTGCGCATGCCATCATCTCCATGCTTGTTCTTGCTCCAATGTCCATCCTTCTCTAAGCTAGGCCCTTCATTTGTAAGCAAAACAAATGTATCCAATTTAGGTAGCATCATATTCTCATGAACATTAGAATCATTACCAAGAAACGAAAGTACCTGGTAATTTAGTTGGCGTGCGCGAGCTCTAGTAATTGGTCCAGTATGTATAGCAGCAGGGGCTATGGGTGTAACAATTTTATTGATGTCCTCATCATCCTCCCCTTCTTGAAATGAAGTCATCCTCGATGGAAGTTCATCTTCCTCACCCAAATAAGGCTTCAAATCTGCAATGTTAAAAGTGGGACTAACCCCAAAATCTGCAGGCAGCTCAAGTTTATATGCATTATCATTTATTTTCTCCAACACCTTAAAGGAACCATTAGCACGTGGCATTAGCTTTGATTTGCGCAAATCAGGAAATCTATCCTTACGCAAATGTAGCCAAACAAGATCTCCAGGTGCAAACACAACATGTTTTCTACCCTTATCTCCAGCAAGTTTATATTTAGCATTCATACGCTCAATGTTTTCCTTAGTTAACTCATGCATTTTTAAAATCAATTCAACACGTTGTTTAGCATCAAAATTAACCATCTCCTAAGATGGAAGAGGCAACAAATCAATAGGTGCACGAGGTAGGAAACCATACACAACTTCAAAAGGGCACATCTTAGTAGTAGAATGCAATGAACGATTATAAGCAAATTCAATATGAGGCAAGCATTCCTCCCACATTTTCTTATTATTCTTCAAAACAGCCCTAAGCATAGTAGACAATGTTCTATTGACTACTTCAGTTTGTCCATCAGTTTGGGGGTGACAAGTAGTACTAAAAAGCAATTTAGTCCCCAACTTAGCCCATAAACATCTCCAAAAGTGGCTAAGAAATTTAGTATCACGATCTGAAACAATAGTATTTGGCACACCATGCAAGCGAATAATTTCACGAAAGAACAAATCAACAACATTAACAACATCATCGCTTTTATGACATGGTATAAATGTGCCATTTTCGAGAATCTATCCACGACAACCAATATGCTATCCCTCCCCTTCTTTGTTCTAGGTAAACCTAAAACAAAGTCCATAGATATATCCTCCCAAGGAACACTAGGTACAGGCAAAGGCATATATAAACCATGAGGATTGAGTCGTGACTTAGCTTTTTGACATGTAGTGCAGCGAGCAATAAAACGCTCAACATCCCGTCTCATCTTTGGCCAAAAGAAATGTGTAGCAATTACGTCCTCCATCTTCTTCACACCAAAGTGTCCCATTAGTCCTCCTCCATGCGCCCCCTGCAACAACAAAAGACGAACAGAGCTAGCTGGAATGCATAGCTTGTTAGCACGGAACACAAATCCATCATTAACGACGAACTTGTTCCATGTTCTTCCTTCTTTACAATTCTGCAATACATCTTTAAAATCAGCATCATGCACATATTGATCTTTGATGGTCTCCAATCCAAATATTTTGAAGTCAAGTTGTGAAAGCATAGTATAGCAACGAGATAATGCATCAGCAATAACATTTTCTTTACCGTTCTTGTGTTTAATGACATAAGGGAAAGTCTCAATGAATTCAATCCATTTAGCATGTCTACGATTCAGTTTAACTTGACTTTTAATATGTTTCAAAGATTCATGATCAGAATGTATAACAAATTCTTTGGGCCATAAATAATGTTGACATGTTTCTAAAGTCCGAACAAGGGTGTCGGTGTCAAAACCGGCGGATCTCGGGTAGGGGGTCCCGAACTGTGTGTCTAGGCGGATGGTAACAGGAGACAAGGGACACGGTGTTTTTACCCAGGTTCGGGCCCTCTCGATGGAGGTAACACCCTACTCCTGCGTGATTAATATTGATGATATGGGTAGTACAAGAGTTGATCTACCACGAGATCAGAGAGGCTAAACCCTAGAAGCTAGGCTATGGTATGATTGTTGTTCGTCCTACGGACTAAAACTCTCCGGTTTATATAGACACCGGAGAGGGCGAGGGTTACACAGAGTCGGTTACAATGGGAGGAGATCTTCATATCGAATCGCCAAGCTTGCCTTCCATGCCAAGGAAAGTCCTATCCAGACACGGGACGAAGTCTTCAATCTTGTATCTTCATAGTCCGGGAGTCCGGCCAAAGGTCATAGTCCGGCCATCCGGACACCCCCTAATCCAGGACTCCCTCAGTAGCCCCTGAACCAGGCTTCAATGACGACGAGTCCAGCACGCAAATTGTCTTCGGCATTGCAAGGCGGGTTCCTCCTCCGAATACTTCATAGAAGGTGTTGAACACAAGGATAGTGTCCGGCTCTGCAAAATAAGTTCCACATACCACCGTAGAGAAAATAATATCTGCACAAATCTAATCTGCTGACATATTTCGCAGCATGACATCACGCCATGGCCAAGCCTTTATTCGAATCATTTTTATGTACCACCTCAGTGTGTTTAGCGAGGCGGTTTCTTTGGTACATCTTGTCAAAGCAGAGATCGTGTCCCCTTATGCCGGGATCCTCATCAATACGGGCATGGGTAATCCAACCGCGCCATTGATTACGGCGCTTGTGAGATAAGCGAGTTTTATCAGGCTGGTGGGGACGCATAGTTTCGTCCGTCCATATAAGGGGATAAGGATCCGCCTTTTTACCTACGCCTTCTTCCTCCTTTGCTTATCCATTTCCGCGTACTCGAACTCCAGCGCCCAAGTCCGCACATCGCTCCTCAACCTTCTCCAGCCATGTCCGGAGTGGGAGGCAAGTGGATGGTCTCCTCCGTAACGGAGAAACAAGTCAAAAAGCTTCGGAAGGCAGGATACTTGTCTAGCGACATCGTGCATCGGCTCCCCGACAAGGGGCAGCTTCTCGCCACCCCCAGGCCCCATGAGAGGGTGGTGTTCCTCACCCACTTCCTCTACGGACTAGGTTTTCCACTTCACCAATTTGTCCGGGGGCTCATGTTCTACTATGGCCTAGATTTCCACGATCTAGCCCCGAACTTCATCCTCAACATCTCGGCGTTCATCGTCGTGTGCGAGGCCTTCCTCTGCATCCAGCCCCACTTCGGCTTATGGCTGAAGACTTTTAATGTCAAGCCGAAGGTAGTGGGCGGCCGCCAAGCGGAGTGCGGAGGTGCCATGGTGGGCCGGATGGCCAACGTCCTATGGCTCAAGGGCTCCTTTGTGGAGACAATAAAGGGGTGGCAGTCGGGGTGGTTCTACATCACCGAGCCGCGCGACCCCAAATGGGCGGCGGCCCCTGAATTCTGATCTGGTTTCCCCACACGGCTCACCTCCTGGAAAGAGACGGGCCTAATGTGGGGAGATTTGGAAGAGCTGACCAGACTTCAAGCCTGCGTCCAAAAGCTAGTGAACAAGAATATCAAGCTCGTCAACGTAGTCCAGGTCATGCTCATCCGCCGGATCGTCCCATGCCAACAACGGGCCTTCAAATTGTGGGAGTTTGATCTGGCACATCACCAAACCTTGAGCAAGTTCTTCGACACTACGTACGAAGATGCCTGGAAGGTGCTGTTCAAGGGCGCCGAGGCCCCCGCATCCGCTACCAAAGATCGTGGATTCAGCTCGCGGCGTTAGGCCAGCGAGGTAAGCTATTCTAAGCTTTAAGGGACTCTTGTTTTTCATAGTCTATGTGGGATCTAAACTCCCTTACCTTTGACAGGACTGGTTGAAGAAGTCCGGGCAGGTTAACTGTCCGGCTCCCTTACCAGAAGACCCAGCAGGCGCCCGATTGACGGGGCTGCTGGTTCCGGCACCACATGTGGTGCCGGATAAGAAGGCCAAGAAGAAGGCCACGGGAACTCGAAAGAGTTCCTGGCGCCTGGTGGTGTCGGATTCCTCGCCTGACAACCTCGAAGCACCCTCCGCCTCTGAGGACGAGGAGGAGGAGGAAGAAGAAGCCTCTCCCCCTCCATCGGCGGGAGGAAAGAAAAGGAAGGCCGCCCCAACTGGGGAGGCCGAAGGGTCCAAGAAGGGGAAGACCCTTCTATCGGACTACGCCTCCGATGCCGAAGACGGCAGGGAGGAATGGCCATCTAGGGTCAAGCCCCTGGCAAAATCATAAGTATCCGGATACCGGAATAACTTATGGCGCTCCTCTATTATTCGGTATTTTGTGACACCGAATTCAATCATGCAGTCTGCCCAAGGCTCAGCTCAGCGATTCGTCGAGCGGCTCCCTGGATTCGTCGGATGTGAATAGCGCTTCACTTCCGACGGCCTCCTCCCCGCTCCCTGCGGACGACGCCGAGGTGGAGTCCCAAAAGGGACTAAACCAGGAGGAGGTGGTCCTGGAGGCGCCGCAAGGCAACCTCCCGGATTCCAGGCCCAAAGGGGGTAAAGCCCCAGAGGTGTCTAAGTCCGGCCCTGGGCCGGACACTGCTGCGGAACCTTCAGCGGTTTCGGAGTCCGGCGGGCGGCGCCTTCGTAAGAAGGGCAAGCCTACGATGCCGGTGACCTCCGTCCACCCGGAGGCGCCAGACAATTTGCTGGAGGTGCTTAACGGCGCCTCCATCAACGAGGAACACCGCACTATTATGAGTGCAGTGATTCAGAAGGTTCAGTTCGCCAAGAGCGGACTGACAGAAGCCTGTACGAGCCTATTAACAGCCTTTGAGGTATGTATTCAAAACATATAAAAATGTTACTGCATAGACAGTAGCCCCTGATGCTCACTGTGGTGTTCAGAAAGAAAAGCCGTACTAAGGATCTAAAAATAAGATATACGCAGGAGTCTAACATAAATATGTCGATATGTGAATGCAGGCTGCGCTGCTGACCTCTTCTGCACTGACTGCGGAGGTCGACGTATCGAAGCAGAACCTCGAGCGGTACGAGAACAAGCTCGGCCGTGCCAAGAAGCAGCTCGAGGACAAGGAAGGTAAGTAATAACTTATTAAAGTAATACCTTATAGAAAGGATTTGGTTGCAAAAAATGACAGGAATAACGTGGGTATTGCAGGGGCCACGACCGAGGTGGCGACCCTGAAGGAAGCGGTGTCCAAGGCCGAAAACAGTGCGGCCTTGGAGTGCACCGAGCGAGAGAAGCAGGAGGCACAAGTGGCAGAGGTGCGGCAAGAGCTCCAGGCTCTCATGGAGAAACACGAGAGTTTGGAGCGTGACTCGAAGGCTCGAGAGTCCGAGCTCGCCGTGGCTCTTGAGAGTGCCGAAACCGCTAAGGCCGAAGCCCAGAAGGCCCTCTAGGAGATGGAGGCGATAAAGAAGATAATGGCGGGTAAGGAATTCTTTATGCAAAGCAAGCATATAAAAGTGAATTATCTGTTACTTACACGAATCCGGAGCTCTCCAGGAGCATTCGCCGATCTGCCCCATAGTGTGTCTGATGCTACCGCGTTCTACCGAGCCGAGGAGGGGAGCTCGACGGAAAAGGTGTTCTGGTCTCAATATGCTGAGGCCGGACATCCGGTGCCCCTGAGCGACCAGCTGAAGCAGCTGGTCGAGCTCCACAAGGTGGCCGAACAGGCCATGAAGGGCCTCATAGTTCGGTTGTGGCCCAGCGAAGCCATGCCTGGGAGCTACTTCGGTCTGGTGCGGCGGCTGGTGGACGCCTGTCCATGGATTGTAGTCATCAAGCGCTCCATCTGTCACACCCTAGCTAGTCATGCATTAGAGTGTTGCATACTGTTTACTCTTTCATCAGAAACTTGAAATGGGGATGACAGAACCCCCAGTCCCCTCTGAAACCAACTAGGGTTTACTAAAATAATTTTCAATGAACCTGAAATGCCCTTCTAAAATGTCCATCATTTTAGCCTTGGTTCAGAACCTCTGACAAAAGTGGTGCACATTTTTCTAGGCCATCCTAGGGTCTTTGAATTAAATCATAGATATTTGAATTTGGGCATTTAAAATAATATAAAATATTTAAATGCTCAAATATCTCCAAACTAAAATGTTTCATGTTGGAAATAATCCAACTATGGACCAGGAGTAGTTTGGTGATTTTGGAGTTGCCTAGGTATTTTATTTAATTCAACAAAGTTGCAGATATATTAAATAAAACAGAAAACAGAAAAGAAAGGGGAAAGACTTACCTGTGCGGCCCAGCCAGCTGGCCGGCCCAGCTAGCAGCCGACCCAGCCCAACACTGTAGCTCCCCGTCGTCTTCCTCCCCACGCCCCGAAGCTGCTGCGTGCTCGCGCGCGCGCGGCCGCGCGGCCACCTCCTGCTTGCCGACGCCCTCCTGGCCGCGTGGACGACGTCCGCAGCCCGTCCCGATCCCCCCTGCTCTCGCTCACTCTCCCCCGTTTCTCCCTCGCTCTCTCTCGCTCTCGGCCGAAGATCACCGTCGCCGCCGTTCGCCGTAGCCACTGTCTCCGGCCACCCCTCGCTCCCCCGAGTAGCTCAGAAGCTCCGCCACAACTCCCTCTTCCTCCCCACCGCTCCACGAGTCCCCGGAAGCCCTGCATCGTCGCCACGTCGCTGTTCCCCTCTTCGGACTCCGACCACCGTCGCCGACGAATTCGCCGTCTCCAGCGCGTCCCCGAGCCCGCTTCGACGCCCACTGCAACCGCGGTGAGCCCCCGAGTCGTTTCCCCCTCTCCTTCCCCTCGTTCCCTCACCGTAGCTGCATCCCCACCACGGCCGAACCTCCGCCGTCGCCGAGCTCGCCGTCGACGCAGCTCCGGTGACCATTTGGTCACCCCGGCGAGTCCAACGCGTTCACAGAACCCAGTAGAGCATCCCTAGCGCCTCACTTTGCTCGACTTCGAGCTCCAGCACCACTCCCGTGCACGACCGAACCCCGGCGGCCGCAGCCGAGCTCACCGCCGTCGACTCCGGCCACCCCGACCCCAACGGACTCCGCCAAGAGCCGCGGGTCGTCCTCAGCTTCACTCCGGTGGTCGCCGCGTTCCATTTGGTGGCCGAAACGACCAAAACCACTATCGCCGCCGCACTGTTGGTCGCCGCCGGCCAGAACTCCGGCGAGCTGACGTGGCCTAGTTGATTAACCACTAATCCACCACCTACTGACGCTGACAAGTGGGCCCCAGGGCTTAGTCAAAGCTAACCAGCCCGGGGTCAACGCGGGATTAGCCCCTGTGACACTGACGTGTGGACCCCACACGTCAGGTTTGACCCGAGCCAGCCCTGTTGACCTGCTGATGTCACTGTGATGTCAGGCTGACGCAGTAATTGAATTTCTGGATTTAAATTAAATCAGGAAATTCCAGAATATTATTTAAACTTCAAAAATTCATAACTTTTATTCTGTAACTCCAAATTGGACAAATTATATATGAAAAATGATCAGAAAAATCCAATCTATCCATCTGTACTATTTTCATGCATGATCAAACAAGTTAAATTGATGTTTTAATCAGAATAAGAAAAGGCACTTTAAAAGGCCATATTTGAATTTGGAATTTGAATCTTTGATTCAAATTTGCTCAAACCCTACTGGCTTTAGTTGCATTAGCCCAACACACTCATATTGCCATGTTTCATGCATGCATCATATTGTTGCACATTGTTTGGTGATGCCTGTGTATCGTTATCCTTTGCGACAGGATCTGTCCCCGAGGAGTATCGTGATTACCCTAACGAAGAGTCGTATCCGTGCAACGAATCATCAGGCAAGCAACCAACCATTTGATCATATCGATACAATCCCATGTTCTCGCTCCTGCTCTCTTTTACTGCATTAAGACAACGCGATTCAAACTGCTGTGTGCTACGGTAGTTGAACCCATTTCCTCTGCATGACCTGTCATTGCCACAGTAACTAGATGAAACCCACTAGCATGTGTAGGAGTTGATTGAGCCATATGTATGTGTTGTTCCTACCTTGCTATGCCTGCTATGCTTAGAGTTGTGTCAGGTCTGGTTCATCTGGGTGATGGGCTAGAGTGAAATGATTATGTCGGTAATAAGAGTGGTGTGGTGAACACGATTTGGTAAAGGTATCGATGAGAGGCCATGTAGGAGTACATGGTGGGTTGTTTCATTGAAGCCGACCTTAAGCACTGAGATCTGTATGTGTGATTTAAGATACAGCTACTACCATGCATTGGGCCCTGAAATATGACCCCGCTCGACTTCTTATTCACCCTAGCTCTCTGTCCAGGAGTTGCAAGTAGTTTCTGGTGTTTGTAGCCTACTGGAGGCCGTGGACAGCGCTGACCGTAGGGGTGGGCTGTGATGCGGTAGGTACGTGGCCGGGTGTACCGAATACCCGTTAGGTATCTCGGGAACCCTGTTCACATCGTTCGGGGCCGTATGGGAAACCTCGGCCGGACTCCCTGCGGATGGAACCTGAATAGGCGATAAACCTGGACTAGAGGCTTAAGTGTTTAGGTAGGTCGTGGTCTACACCCACGTCGGCTTTCGCTTGAAGTCTGCCGAGCACATGTCGTGTGCAGACGCTAAGTGGTGGAAACATGTATGAAGAAGTACACCCCTGCAGGGTTAACATGATCTATTCGAATAGCCGCGTCCGCGGTAAAGGACTACTTGGTTGCCTATACAGTTCATAGACAAGTAAATGGAAACTACTAAAAGCCTCAAGATAAGTGTGAGTGCCGAGGATGGCTCTTCCGTAGGAAGACGGAGGTGGATCCTCGGTAGTGTATTGAAGTGGTGAGTAGTGGACTCGTGTGCGCAAAACTATTTCAAATTGGAGTATCGTAGGATAGTCTAGCCAAGAGTCAAAGCTGGCTTGCTGCAATAACTCCACCAACCCTTCTTGATACTATGCATGTATGTAGGATCTGATGTAAGTCTTGCTGAGTACCTTTGTACTCATGTTGCTATAATCTACATTTTACAGAAGACGCTGCAACCCCTTCTGATGGGTTCTATGTAGACGTTGACATCAACGAGTAGGCTAAAGACCCAGGTGGTGACCCTGAGCTTGTGAAGGACCACATAGTATAGCTAGGCTTTCCAAGCCTCTTTTATTTTACTAGTTGTCTGTACTCAGACAAGTTACTTCCGCTGTTGGCTTGTATGATTGTATGACTTGTATGTTGGGTCGTGAGACCCGTACCTTTGTGTGTATGTTATGTATGGCTCACTGAGCCTTAAATAAAGTACTTGTGTCGTAGAGTCATGTTGTGATGCTTCGTTGTATTTGCACATATCGAGCATATTGTGTGTATGATTGAAATGCTTGGTATGTGTGGGATCTGACTATCTAGTTGTTTATCTTTAGTAGCCTCTCTTACCGGGAAATGTCTCCTAGTGTTACCGCTGAGCCATGGTAGCTTGCTACTGCTCTGGAACACTTAGGCTGGCCGGCATGTGTCCTTCTTCGTTCCTGTGTCTGTCCCTTCGGGGAAATGTCACGCTTTGAGTACCGGAGTCCTGTTAGCCCGCTACAGCCCGGTTTACCGGAGTCCTGCTAGCCCAGTGCTACAGCCCGGACCCACTTGCTGATGACCGACACGTTCGAAGCTGGGTCATGGATGCCTGTCCCTGTAAGTCTGTGCCACTTTGGGTTTACGACTAGTCATGTCAGCCCGGGCTCTTTATCATATGGATGCTAGCGACACTATCATATACGTGAGCCAAAAGGCGCAAACGGTCCCGGGAAAAGGTAAGACGACACCCGTGGGGATACCGTGCGTGAGGCCGCAAAGTGATATGAGGTGTTACCAGCTAGATCGATGTGACATCGAGTCGGGGTCCTGACAGCGTTGGCATCAGAGCCGGACTGCCTGTAGGTTCTCCAAGCCAAACTGGTCGATGTTGAGTCTAGAAATTCTTTAGTTATATGTAGGGGAATTGTTTGTGGGTTGGAACGTAAGGCTCTTTTTACTCCTTATACCTTATGACATTCTGATCTGAGTCAGTCCATTCTTCCACCGGGGGTTAAGGAATTAGGATCTGTTCTCTCTATCAGGATCACGTGTTACTAATCAGTAGTACCTTATAAGTTTGATGGTTATCAGCCTAGTTCAGTTCTACTACCACATTATGTTGTTGGAATGGTTTCAAGACTTGATATGATGATGTTGAGTGTGTACGAAATCCTTTGTCAAATGTCTCAATATCCTTTTTGAGCATTTACAGCTGTTATGCTGCCGAAATTTTGCTAGAAATTCTAATGCCTTTGCATTATAATTGTGCTTTCAGATGGCCACTCGCGACCTCAATCAAGTGGTTCGCCTGACTCGATGCCTAGATGTACCCGGCCATACTGCTAAGTTGGTCAGGGTAATGACTGAGGCTGGATACCGCTGGTATCCTGAGTACACGGTCGAAGAGCAATTCCGAGACTTTAATCAAAGCCAGTATCTCTGCACTGTCAGGATATTTCCATCTTATCCTGGATCCACTGAGCCTCTTCACTGCTCCTATGGACTCGGGGTTACTATCGAGATGGCTGTGCAGGATGCCGCCTACTCTATGATGACCATTATGCGAGTCAGATCTGGGTTATTTCGGGACTCTGATTTCCGGTATATGCCAGGATCACTTCCGGGAGCACAAGGATATTTCCAGGCTATCTATGCTGACTCCACTCAGGAGGATTCACGGACTCGCACCACTGCTGAGATGCTCGAGGATAAGGACCGTGAAAATCGGGCCTTAAGGTTAGAGCTCTTCAATACCCGTGCTGACCACTGGGCCACTTTGACTCGGTTCGCACCGGCGGTGCAAGCTGGATATTCAGATATGCGCGATCTCTATCCTGTGAGATCTGCTCTGCCGGACGTGATGGTTTGGCGTGATGTAGGAGGCATCACCCCACCTCGCGGTCCCCGCAGGCCACCGTTTGCTGGTCCAAGACCTCATCCTAGCCCCTATGGTCCACAAGCTCCGCGAGACCGTCTGTTTCCGGATGATCATGTTGAACTTCCGGGCTATGGAGGTGACTTCTACGAGGACTACTACGGATCGGTCTGAGTTAGTAGTAGTATCACTAGTTCGCACTAGCTGTGTCGTCTATCGTCCTGCGTGACTCGTGGGATATGACCTAGTTTGTACTCTTTCCGGAGATGTAGAAAAATAATGTATAGAAGCTTGAGATGCCTCCGATGAGATGTAATCCTCTTTTCACCGTTTTAGTACTTTGCTTGGTCTTGTACTAAACCTGTATGGTGTGTATGACGATGGAATAAAGAAGCAGTTTCTGTATCTACCATGTCATACGGATGATCATCTTGCATTTCGAGTTATTCCTTACATTCTATATCCTATGTCGGAATTTTATCATTCTGACTAAATCATTGTCTTGTTTACCTAGGATGGTCAACACGCGCGCTAACCCTGCTTCCCAAGAGCAGGCCGAAGGCAGTGAAGCCAGAAATGAACATCTGCCTCAACCTCCTTCACTAGCCGAGGTTATGATGGAAGCTGAGAGAAACAAGCGGGAGACAAACCGTTTGCTGGAGCGTATTGAACAGAATACAGCACACCATCAGAGGGCTAACGTGGTGTCACTCAGTGATTTTATCAAATTGCATCCACCCACGTTCCACCACTCCGTCGAGCCTCTCGACGCTGATGACTGGCTTCGCAGTATCTCTCACAAGCTGCGTTCCGCGCTGGTAGCTGAGGCTGACAAGGTCACCTTTGCTGCATATCATCTTGAAGGCCCCGCCAGTCTATG
This sequence comes from Triticum aestivum, assembly GCF_018294505.1. Taxonomy (NCBI): domain Eukaryota; kingdom Viridiplantae; phylum Streptophyta; class Magnoliopsida; order Poales; family Poaceae; genus Triticum; species Triticum aestivum. The sequence goes on along the minus strand of NC_057804.1, from coordinate 308,769,651 downwards.
GTGGGAGAATTATGGAGCTATGCGCCCAGCGGGCCATGTCACAACTTGGGCTGAATTCAGCGACGCTTTCCGTGAACATCACATTCCGGAGGGTCTCATGGACCGTAAGCGTGAAGAATTTTGCAATTTCACCCAAGGCCGACTTTCTGTGGATGTCTATAGCAGGGAGTTTGGTAATCTTGCACGATATGCAACCGAGGAAGTTTCTACTGACGCCAAGAAGCAAGCAAGGTTCCGCAAGGGCCTTAGTCCTGAGCTTCGCCGCGACCTCCGTCTGCATGAGTGCACATCCTTTTCGAAACTTGTCAACAAAGCCATCAGTGCTGAAACTGGTCAGACTGACTATGACGCAACACGCAAGCATGGACGTGACACGGGTTCCTCATCCGGTGCTGGTCCTCAGAAGCGCCGCGTGTGGGTACCCAACACCGCCCTGCCACCCAGGTTCACACCGAGGCCATCTTTCCAGGCGCCTCGCCCCGCTCAACAGTCTGCTCCAGCCAAGCCCTATGGGGGTCCAACCAATAATGCTCCTCCACGTACCAGTTCCGTGACTTGTTTCAAGTGTGGGGAATCTGGTCATTATATGCGTGAGTGTCCCCAGACCAACCCCAATCAATCTGCTAAAGCTGTTGGCCGTGGCAAGCCGACAGGAAAGTGTTTCATGCTAAACCGGTCACCGCTTCACGTGGCCATGTCAACTGTGTCTCTGCCGAAGAAGCTCAAGAGGATCCCAACGTCGTTCTCGGTACGCTTCTTGTTAATTGCCACCCGGCATCTGTTCTTTTCGATACAGGAGCCTCTCATTCCTTTATATCTGAAAATTATGCTCGTTTGCATAACGTTGCATTCTGTGATCTGCCGTCCACTATGGAAATCTCTACCCCTGGGTCTAGATGGCAGACCTCTAGGGTAAGTTATGGAATGAAATCCAAGTCGATAGACTTGTTTTCCTTGCATCTTTGATAGCCCTTAAATCTTCAGATATTAATATCATTCTGGGTATGGACTGGATGTCAGCTCATCATGCCAAAATTGATTGCTTCTCTAGGACTGTTCAACTCACCCATCCTTCGGGGAAGATAGTCAATGTCTTGACTCGAATAGCCAAGCGACAACTATATTCTCTTAACGCCAGCCCTTTGCCAGACCTTGAGGACGTTCCGGTAGTCCGTGACTTTCCCGGATGTCTTTCCAGAGGAATTGCCAGGTGTTCCACCTGACAGGGATGTTGAGTTCGTAATAGACCTCATTCCCGGAACCGTTCCGATTGCTAGAAGACCTTATAAGATGGCACCCCTAGAACTAGCCGAGCTTAAGAAACAACTCGATGAATCCTTGAAAAAGGGTTTCATCCGCCCTAGTTCATCTCCGTGGGCTTGCCCCGTCCTATTCGTCAAGAAGAAGGATGGTACGGACCGGATGGTTGTAGATTACCGACCTGTCAACTTGGTCACAATCAAGAACAAATATCCACTTCCCAGGATCAACGACCTGTATGATCAGCTCGCTGGATCCTCAGTCTTCTCCAAGATGGATTTGAGGTTGGGATACCATCAAATCAAAATCAGAAACGGGGACATTCCTAAAACGGCCTTTGTTACTCGTTATGGCCAATACGAGTACACCGTCATGTCCTTCGGTTTAACCAACGCTCCAGCCACCTTTTCTCGGTTAATGAACTCAATCTTCATGGAGTATTTGGATAAATTCGTCGTAGTTTATCTCGATGATATACTCATCTACTCCAAGAACGAGGAAGAACATGCCGAACATCTAAGGCTAGTGTTGCAGAAACTTCGTGAGCATCGCCTTTATGCCAAATTTTCAAAATGTGAATTCTGGTTGCCAGAAGTGACCTATCTGGGTCATGTAATATCTGGTAAAGGTATTGCTGTTAACCCTGAGCGAGTTCAAGCCGTCCTTGATTGGACTCCACCCGAATCGGTCAAGCAAGTTCGGAGTTTTCTAGGCTTAGCGAGCTATTGTCGTCGCTTTGTCGAGAACTTCTCCAAAGTTGCTAAACCTCTAACCGAACTCCTCAAGAAAGATAAGAAGTTCGAATGGACTCCACAATGTGAGCACAGTTTTCAGGAACTGAAAAGACGCCTGACTTCTGCTCCCGTGCTGGTACCGCCAGACTTCTCCAAGGACTTTGTTATCTACTGCGACGCCTCGCGACAAGGACTAGGTTGCATTCTCATGCAAGATCGACACGTAATTGCTTACGCTTCACGGCAATTGCACCCACATGAGGAGAATTATCCTACTCATGATCTAGAACTTGCAGCCGTAGTCTATGCACTTAAGACCTGGCGACATTACCTCCTCGGTAATCGTTGCGAAATATTCACTGATCACCAAAGCCTGAAGTACATCTTCACCCAACCGGATTTGAATCTCAGGCAGAGACGTTGGGTTGAATTGATCACAGACTTCGACTTAGGAATAACCTATACCCCAGGGAAAGCCAACGTCATGGCTGATGCGCTAAGTCGTAAATCTTATTGTAACAACCTGATGTTACAACAAAGTCAACCGCTTCTCCATGAGGAATTTCGGAAGCTTAACCTTCACATTGTACCTCAAGGTTTTCTTTCCACCTTGGTGGCAAAACCTACTCTTACGGATCAAATCATCGCTGCCCAAAAGCGAGATAAGGGAATATCTAAAATCAAGAGAACATTGCTAGCGGAGGTGCTAGTTGTTTCTCCACAAATGATCATGGTGTTGTGTACTTTGAGAATCGTCTAGTGGTTCCCAAGAACCAGCATCTGCGGCAGTTGATCCTTAAGGAGGCCCATGAATCTCCTCTCACCATTCATCCCGGTAGTACTAAAATGTATCAGGACCTACGCCAGAGGTTCTGGTGGACTAGGATGAAGAGAGAAATTGCTCAGTATATTGCCAATTGCGACGTCTGTCGTCGTGTAAAAGCAGAGCATCAACGGCCTGCTGGCACCCTTCAACCCTTAGCTATTCCTGAATGGAAATGGGATAAAATTGGTATGGATTTCATTACCGGTTTTCCCAGGACCAAGAGAGGGAATAATGCTATTTTCGTCGTGGTCGATCGTCTTTCCAAAGTAGCTCATTTCTTACCTGTTCGTGAGAGTATAACCGCTAGTCAGCTGGCAGACTTATACATCTCCCGAATAGTGTCCCTCCATGGTGTTCCTTTGGAAATCAATTCGGATCGAGGAAGTCTTTTCACCTCTCGATTTTGGGAAAGTTTCCAAAATGCTATGGGAACCCGTCTCTCCTTTAGCACCGCTTTCCACCCTCAGTCAAGTGGTCAAGTGGAACGCGTCAATCAGATTCTAGAAGACATGCTTCGAGCCTCTGTTATCTCTTTCGGAATGGACTGGGAGAAGTGCCTTCCATTTGCCGAATTCGCTTACAACAACAGCTATCAATCTAGCTTGGGTAAAGCCCCTTTTGAAGTTCTCTATGGACGACGATGTCGAACACCCCTTAACTGGTCAGAGACCGGGGAAAGACAATTCTTTGGCCCGGATATGATTCAGGAAGCAGAAGAACAAGTTCGTATCGTTCGTGAAAAGTTGAAAACAGCCCAATCTCGTCAAAAGAGTCAATATGACCGAAAACATAAGGCTATGACTTTCGAGGTTGACGAGAAGGCTTATCTTCGGGTCACCCCTCTGAAGGGAACCCATCGTTTCGGTATCAAAGGCAAATTGGCTCCTCGTTACATTGGACCTTTTCGCATTCTTGCCAAACGAGGAGAAGTTGCCTACCAATTGGAACTACCTCCGCACCTCTCCAGAGTTCACGATGTCTTCCACGTTTCTCAACTCAGGCGTTGCTTCTCGGATCCTATCCGTGAAGTGGACCACGAAACGCTTGATCTCCAAGATAATCTTACATATCGAGAGTACCCCATTCGTATCCTCGATCAAGCCGAACGTACCACGCGACGTCATAATATCAAGTTTCTCAAGGTTCAATGGTCGCACCATTCTGAGGATGAAGCAACTTGGGAAAGGGAGGATCGTCTTCGACTCGAATATCCCGCCTTCTTCTCGGAGGAACCCAAATCTCGGGACGAGATTCTTTTGAGTGGGGGTGAGTTGTCACACCCTAGCTAGTCATGCATTAGAGTGTTGCATCATGTTTACTCTTTCATCAGAAACTTGAAATGGGGATGACAGAACCCCCAGTCCCCTCTGAAACCAACTAGGGTTACTAAAATAATTTTTCAATGAACCTGAAATGCCCTTCTAAAATGTCCATCATTTTAGCCTTGGTTCAGAACCTCTGACAAAAGTGGTGCACATTTTTCTAGGCCATCCTAGGGTCTTTGAATTAAATCATAGATATTTGAATTTGGGCATTTAAAATAATATAAAATATTTAAATGCTCAAATATCTCCAAACTAAAATGTTTCATGTTGGAAATAATCCAACTATGGACCAGGAGTAGTTTGGTGAATTTTGGAGTTGCCTAGGTATTTTATTTAATTCAACAAAGTTGCAGATATATTAAATAAAACAGAAAACAGAAAAGAAAGGGGAAAGACTTACCTGTGCGGCCCAGCCAGCTGGCCGGCCCAGCTAGCAGCCGACCCAGCCCAACACTGTAGCTCCCCGTCGTCTTCCTCCCCACGCCCCGAAGCTGCTGCGTGCTCGCGCGCGCGCGGCCGCGCGGCCACCTCCTGCTTGCCGACGCCCTCCTGGCCGCGTGGACGACGTCCGCAGCCCGTCCCGATCCCCCCTGCTCTCGCTCACTCTCCCCCGTTTCTCCCTCGCTCTCTCTCGCTCTCGGCCGAAGCACACCGTCGCCGCCGTTCGCCGTAGCCACTGTCTCCGGCCACCCCTCGCTCCCCCGAGTAGCTCAGAAGCTCCGCCACAACTCCCTCTTCCTCCCCACCGCTCCACGAGTCCCCGGAAGCCCTGCATCGCCGCCACGTCGCCGTTCCCCTCTTCGGGCTCCGACCACCGTCGCCGACGAATTCGCCGTCTCCAGCGCGTCCCCGAGCCCGCTTCGACGCCCACTGCAACCGCGGTGAGCTACGCCACCGTTTCCCCCTCTTCTCCCCCTCGTTCCCTCACCGTAGCTTCATCTCCACCACGGCCGAACCTCCGCCGTCGCCGAGCTCGCCGTCGACGCAGCTCCGGTGACCATTTGGTCACCCCGGCGAGTCCAACGCGTTCACAGAACCCAGTAGAGCATCCCTAGCGCCTCACTTTGCTCGACTTCGAGCTCCAGCACCACTCCCGTGCACGACCGAACCCCGGCGGCCGCAGCCGAGCTCACCGCCGTCAACTCCGGCCACCCCGACCCCAACGGACTCCGCCAAGAGCCGCGGGTCGTCCTCAGCTTCACTCCGGTGGTCGCCGCGTTCCATTTGGTGGCCGAAACGACCAAAACCACTATCGCCGCCGCACTGTTGGTCGCCGCCGGCCAGAACTCCGGCGAGCTGACGTGGCCTAGTTGATTAACCACTAATCCACCACCTACTGACGCTGACAAGTGGGCCCCAGGGCTTAGTCAAAGCTAACCAGCCCGGGGTCAACGCGGGATTAGCCCCTGTGACACTGACGTGTGGACCCCACACGTCAGGTTTGACCCGAGCCAGCCCTGTTGACCTGCTGATGTCACTGTGATGTCAGGCTGACGCAGTAATTGAATTTCTGGATTTAAATTAAATCAGGAAATTCCAGAATATTATTTAAACTTCAAAAATTCATAACTTTTATTCTGTAACTCCAAATTGGACAAATTATATATGAAAAATGATCAGAAAAATCCAATCTATCCATCTGTACTATTTTCATGCATGATCAAACAAGTTAAATTGATGTTTTAATCAGAACAAGGAAAGGCACTTTAAAAGGCCATATTTGAATTTGGAATTTGAATCTTTGATTCAAATTTGCTCAAACCCTACTGGCTTTAGTTGCATTAGCCCAACACACTCATATTGCCATGTTTCATGCATGCATCATATTGTTGCACATTGTTTGGTGATGCCTGTGTATCGTTATCCTTTGCGACAGGATCTGTCCCCGAGGAGTATCGTGATTACCCTAACGAAGAGTCGTATCCGTGCAACGAATCATCAGGCAAGCAACCAACCATTTGATCATATCGATACAATCCCATGTTCTCGCTCCTGCTCTCTTTTACTGCATTAAGACAACGCGATTCAAACTGCTGTGTGCTACGGTAGTTGAACCCATTTCCTCTGCATGACCTGTCATTGCCACAGTAACTAGATGAAACCCACTAGCATGTGTAGGAGTTGATTGAGCCATATGTATGTGTTGTTCCTACCTTGCTATGCCTGCTATGCTTAGAGTTGTGTCAGGTCTGGTTCATCTGGGTGATGGGCTAGAGTGAAATGATTATGTCGGTAATAAGAGTGGTGTGGTGAACACGATTTGGTAAAGGTATCGATGAGAGGCCATGTAGGAGTACATGGTGGGTTGTTTCATTGAAGCCGACCTTAAGCACTGAGATCTGTATGTGTGATTTAAGATACAGCTACTACCATGCATTGGGCCCTGAAATATGACCCCGCTCGACTTCTTATTCACCCTAGCTCTCTGTCCAGGAGTTGCAAGTAGTTTCTGGTGTTTGTAGCCTACTGGAGGCCGTGGACAGCGCTGACCGTAGGGGTGGGCTGTGATGCGGTAGGTACGTGGCCGGGTGTACCGAATACCCGTTAGGTATCTCGGGAACCCTGTTCACATCGTTCGGGGCCGTATGGGAAACCTCGGCCGGACTCCCTGCGGATGGAACCTGAATAGGCGATAAACCTGGACTAGAGGCTTAAGTGTTTAGGTAGGTCGTGGTCTACACCCACGTCGGCTTTCGCTTGAAGTCTGCCGAGCACATGTCGTGTGCAGACGCTAAGTGGTGGAAACATGTATGAAGAAGTACACCCCTGCAGGGTTAACATGATCTATTCGAATAGCCGCGTCCGCGGTAAAGGACTACTTGGTTGCCTATACAGTTCATAGACAAGTAAATGGAAACTACTAAAAGCCTCAAGATAAGTGTGAGTGCCGAGGATGGCTCTTCCGTAGGAAGACGGAGGTGGATCCTCGGTAGTGTATTGAAGTGGTGAGTAGTGGACTCGTGTGCGCAAAACTATTTCAAATTGGAGTATCGTAGGATAGTCTAGCCAAGAGTCAAAGCTGGCTTGCTGCAATAACTCCACCAACCCTTCTTGATACTATGCATGTATGTAGGATCTGATGTAAGTCTTGCTGAGTACCTTTGTACTCATGTTGCTATAATCTACATTTTTACAGAAGACGCTGCAACCCCTTCTGATGGGTTCTATGTAGACGTTGACATCAACGAGTAGGCTAAAGACCCAGGTGGTGACCCTGAGCTTGTGAAGGACCACATAGTATAGCCAGGCTTTCCAAGCCTCTTTTATTTTACTAGTTGTCTGTACTCAGACAAGTTACTTCCGCTGTTGGCTTGTATGATTGTATGACTTGTATGTTGGGTCGTGAGACCCGTACCTTTGTGTGTATGTTATGTATGGCTCACTGAGCCTTAAATAAAGTACTTGTGTCGTAGAGTCATGTTGTGATGCTTCGTTGTATTTGCACATATCGAGCATATTGTGTGTATGATTGAAATGCTTGGTATGTGTGGGATCTGACTATCTAGTTGTTTATCTTTAGTAGCCTCTCTTACCGGGAAATGTCTCCTAGTGTTACCGCTGAGCCATGGTAGCTTGCTACTGCTCTGGAACACTTAGGCTGGCCGGCATGTGTCCTTCTTCGTTCCTGTGTCTGTCCCTTCGGGGAAATGTCACGCTTTGAGTACCGGAGTCCTGTTAGCCCGCTACAGCCCGGTTTACCGGAGTCCTGCTAGCCCAGTGCTACAGCCCGGACCCACTTGCTGATGACCGACACGTTCGAAGCTGGGTCATGGATGCCTGTCCCTGTAAGTCTGTGCCACTTTGGGTTTACGACTAGTCATGTCAGCCCGGGCTCTTTATCATATGGATGCTAGCGACACTATCATATACGTGAGCCAAAAGGCGCAAACGGTCCCGGGAAAAAGGTAAGACGACACCCGTGGGGATACCGTGCGTGAGGCCGCAAAGTGATATGAGGTGTTACCAGCTAGATCGATGTGACATCGAGTCGGGGTCCTGACACCATCTGTATTGAAGGTGCCCGTCGGGCCCTTGCCCGTGCTAAAGTGCACTGGGGCAGGATGGACGCCGAGAAGCTTGTGACGGACGCGCCACTGCCAGGCAAGGAGTATCGCAAGCCCGAGATGTATTATGAGGGCGTCCTGAAGGGTGCCCGCCTTATAGCGGGTGAATGCTCCAAAGATGTAATTTTTGAGTAGACTCGCATCTATTATCCTGTACGCTGAAAACTTTGTTGATATGCGCTAAGCAACGCTTGTTAATTTAAAATATTACCTTCTGTGCAGCCATTTATCAAATCTGAGAGATGCAAGTTGTCGGCTTCTACCCCCATGCCACGAGTGCTGGGGTGTTCGGGATAAACCTGAGCGCTCTTGTTCCCATTATTGGGTCCATCTAGGGAGGCGCTCAGCACAATGAACAAGGCCATCGGACTTATAATGCTTTATCACTCTCACTTAGCCATAGAATTCTATAATTTTAAATTTCGGCGAAGCCCCTAGTATTCGAAAGACCGAGTTCGGGGCGCTATCCACACCTAGGCCAAATAAATCCGGCTCCTCGCTCTAAGCGGCATAAGTCTTTAGGGACTCGAAAAACCTCGCGAACAGTGACCGGTCTCTCGCACTATCATGACGGTCAGTTTTAGCTTTCTCCACTAAGGTGTTAACCCAGCTCAACTGGGGCACAATCGCAGTAGTTCTCCCAGCACTACCTTAGCCAACATTGCGGAACATAAGGTACCAAAACATGGGAGCCGAGCAAACACAACTATTGACCCAAGACATGATTCGGAGCCGATGCATATAGTGCTATAAGTTCGGGGTGCCGCACTCATGAGAATGTTCGGTCTTCTCACACCATGTTATGGGGTGCTTAGGCCCCTGGTGTATTGCCGTACCAAAGTGTACGGTTGCATAATGTCATGACTGAACATATTTGTATAAAAATAGATGAATACAATAATAGATAAGAGCTATGTATTGTTTATTAAAAAGGGCTGCTATGAAAGCAGAACGATAAAAATAGTGCGATAAGCAAGGGATGGGATTATTTGATGTGTCCCCCTCCAGGGGCAAGCTGCGAAACTTTAAGTAAAACAGGTATTTAGCTCGTTATAGAGACGACCTGGACATTTGACGTGGCTTGTTCTCTCCCTGGCTGTTGCATCGTGTGTTCGGCGAGTGTATTGCCGGACAGGCCTTCCCGATAGTTGGGTCCTGAAAGTAAAAAAAGAAACGGCAGAATAGGGAGCCCCTAGTGCGGTTGAGCCGCATTCTGGGCGTGCCGTGGTTGTGCCCCTCCCCTTATGCCCATGGTATTTCCAAAGCATAATTATGTACGCGCGGTACCGCTATCGCCATCTGGCGAGGGATGGGGTTGGGGCCGCACTGCTATGCTTTCTCGGAACATGCCAGCCGGTTTTGTTGTAGGTTACTTCGGGCGCGCTTGACGTTGTTAGGACGTTTAACACCCGGATTGGAGAATTGCCTTGAGAGGCTACTTTGTACTTCCGCCGCCAGGGCCGCCGTGTGCTCCTCCGTTCGGAGAGAGCGTTCGGTGTTTCCATTTACCGTAATGACTCCGCGAGGGCCTGGCATCTTGAGCTCAAGATATGCATAGTGCGGCACCGCATTGAATTTTGCGAATGCGGTTCGTCCGTGCAGGGCGTGATAGCCACTGCGGAATGGGACTATGTCGAAGATTAACTCTTCGCTTTGGAAATTATCCGGGGATCCGAAGACCACTTCGAGTGTAACCGAGCCTGTACAGCTGGCTTCTACACCTGGTATGACGCATGTAAAGGTTGTCTTTGTGGGTTTAATCCTTGATGGATCTATACCCATTTTTCGCACTGTATCCTGATAAAACAGGTTCAGGCTGCTGCTGCCGTCCATGAGGACTCTAGTGAGGTGAAATCCGTCAATGATTGGGTCTAGGACCAATGCGGCGAATCTGCCATGACGAATGCTAGTGGGGTGGTCCCTTCGATCAAAAGTGATCGGGCAGGAGGACCGTGGGTTGAACTTTGGGGCGACTGGCTCCAACGCATAGACGTCCTTGAGAGCACGCTTCCGCTCCCTTTTGGGGATGTGGGTTGCGTATATCATGTTCACCGTCCGCACTTGCGGGGGGAATCCCTTTTGTCCTCTGTTGTTCGGCGGCCGGGGCTCCTCCTCGTCATTGCTATGCAACCCCTTGTCTCTGGTTTCGGCCCTTAACTTGCCTGCCTGCTTGAACACCCAACAATCCCTGTTGGTGTGGTTGGGTGGTTGTTCGGGGGTGCCGTGTATCTGGCACGAGCGATCGAGTATCCGGTCTGAGCTGGATGGGCCCGGAGGGTTTCTTTTGAATGTCTTCTTCCGCTGATCGGGTTTAGAGCCTCTGAATCCGGCATTAACTGTCGTATCCTCAGTATTGTCACCGTTAATGCGGCGCTTGTGCTTGTTGCGACGTGACCTGCCATTGTTATCCTTGGTATCCGAATTGCCAGGGCTCTTGGTTATGTTATTGCTACGAGCTAGCTAGTTGTCTTCTCCCGCGCAAAAGCGGGTCATGAGTGTCATGAGGGCTGCCATAGATTTCGGCTTTTCCTGTCCTAGGTGCCGGGCAAGCCATTCGTCTCGTATGTTGTGCTTGAAGGCTGCAAGGGCCTCTGCGTCCGAACAGTCGACTATTCGATTTTTCTTGGTTAGGAACCATGTCCAGAATTGTCTGGCCGATTCCTCTGGCTGCTGGATTATGTGGCTTAGGTCATCGGCGTCTGGTGGTCGCACATAAGTGACCTTGAAGTTGTCAAGGAATGCGGATTCCAGGTCCTCCCAACAACTAATTGACTCTGCTGGCAGGCTGTTAAGCCAATGCCGAGCTGGTCCTTTAAGCTTGAGCGAGAGGTATTTGATGGCGTGTAGATCATCACCATGGGCCATGTGGATATGAAGGAGATAATCCTCGATCCATACCGCGGGGTTTGTTGTGCCATCGTATGATTCGATGTTTACGGGTTTAAAACCCTCAGGGATTTGATGATCCATTACTTCGTTTGTGAAGCATAGTGGGTGTGCGGCGCTCCTGTACTGGGCTATATCGCGACGTAGCTCGGATGAGCTTGGTCTGTTGTGTTCGGCCTGGCCGTATTTATCATATCCAACATGACGGTTATCGTCACGTAACATGGGGCACCCACGTGATCCGTAGATCGATCTTGTTTGCCTTGCCTTATCCTCCAATATGTCTCGCAGGTCTATTGTGTTTCCCCGCGCTCTGATATTTTTTGAGCGGCGCCAGGGTGCGGCTTGGGTTGAGGGCCGAAAGGCCTCTCTGTCGCGGCCACGGGGTGGCCGATCGGGCGCATCATATGTTGGTGATGTCGGATTAGTTGCTTCCTCCTCTAGTTGGGGTACCACCCTGCGCTTTGGGTAGCTCTTGGAGGGCGTTCGAGTTTATACTCTTCGGTCGCCAGGACTTCAGTCCATCTGTCGGCTAGCAAGTCTTGGTCAGCTATGAGCTGTTGCTATTTTTTCTTGAGGCTGCTTGCCGTGGCCAGAAGCCTGTTTTTGAAACGCTCTTGTTCGATGGGATCCTCTGGCACGACGAATTCATCATCGTCGAGGCTTGCCTGGTCTTCGGAGGGAGGCATATAATTGTCGTCCTCAACCTCCCTGTCTGCCGCTTTCTCATGAGGGTAGGATCCTCCGTCCTCCAGTGCTGAATCCTGCTGGAGGGGGTTGTCTTCAGCACTGTCCGGGGTGTTGTTGTCTCTAGTGCCGGACTTGCCATTTTTGCTCTGGCGGGATTTAGAGCGGCGCCGCTGACGTCGGCGCTTGGGTTGCTTCTTGGAGGGGTCGTCCTCCGTTTTTTCATTTCCATCCCTTGCTTTGGGGGTGTCCACCATGTATATGTCATATGACGAGATGGCTTTCAAGTGCCCTATAGGTGCTGGTTCTTGGTCGTCTCCTTCATCGGCGTCCATACCGTCGATGTCTTCGGAGTTGAAGTCGAGCATGTCGGTTAGATCATCGACAGTGGCTACGAAGTGGGTGGTGGGTGGGTTTCGAATTTCTTTGTCGTCTGCATCCCAACCTTGCTGACCATAGTCCGGCCAGGGCTCTCCTGACAAAGAGAGAGACTTTAGTGAATTCAGGATCTCGCCAAAGGGCGAGTGCTGAAAGACGTCCTCGGCGGTGAAATCCATGATCGGAGCCCAATTGGGTTCGATCGGAAGGGGTGCGGAAGATTCAGAGTCCGGAACGAAGTCCGACACCTTGGAGTCACAGGCCTCGCAAAGGACTAGGCTGGTATTCGGCTCTATCACCATAGGGATTGCGGCTCCTGGGGCGGCGTCCAACCGTCCGTCCCCGACTGGCACAGTCGGCTCCGAGCTAATGGTCGGAGCGGACACCTGAGTGGCGCTCTGGGCGCTGTCCGGCGGCAGAGCTAGATCATGCCCATCGTCACAGTGCGGCGCGCTCGGCCGTGGCTCGAATCCATCGAAGATCAAGTCCCCGCGGATGTCGGTCGTGTAGTTTAAGCTTCCAAACCTGACCTGATGGCTAGGGGCGTAGCTTTCGATCTGCTCCAGATGGCCAAGCGAATTGGCCCGCAGTGCAAATCCGCCGAATACAAAGATTTGTCCGGGGAGAAAAGTCTCACCCTGGACCGCATTGTGGTTGATGATCGAAGAAGCCATCGGGCCTAAAGGTGACGACACAGAGGAACTCTCAATGAAAGCACCAATGTCGGTGTCAAAACCGGCGGATCTCGGGTAGGGGGTCCCGAACTGTGCGTCAAGGCGGATGGTAACAGGAGACAAGGGACACGGTATTTTTACCCAGGTTCGGGCCCTCTCGATGGAGGTAAAACCCTACTCCTGCTTGATTAATATTGATGATATGGGTAGTACAAGAGTTGATCTACCACGAGATCAGAGAGGCTAAACCCTAGAAGCTAGCCTATGGTATGATTGTTGTTCGTCCTACGGACTAAAACTCTCCGGTTTATATAGACACCGGAGAGGGCTAGGGTTACACAGAGTCGGTTACAATGGGAGGAGATCTTCATATCGAATCGCCAAGCTTGCCTTCCATGCCAAGGAAAGTCCTATCCAGACACGGGACGAAGTCTTCAATCTTGTATCTTCATAGTCCGGGAGTCCGGCCAAAGGTCATAGTCCGGCCATCCGGACACCCCCTAATACAGGACTCCCTCAAAGAGCATATAACTCTTTATCATAAGTAGAATAATTCAGACTAAGCCCACTCAATTTTTCAAAAAAGTATGCAACAGGTTTGCCATCTTGTAATAACACACCTCCTAATCCAATTCTACTAGCATCACATTCAAGCTCAAAAGTCTTATTAAAATCAGGAAGTTGGAGCAAAGGGGCATGTGTCAACTTATCTTTCAATACCGTGAAGGCTTCTTCCTATGCGGTACCCCAAACAAAAGGCACATCCTTCTTTGTAAGCTCGTTGAGAGGTGCAGCAATGGTGCTGAAATCTCTCACAAAACTCCTATAGAATCCAACGAGGCCAAGAAAACTCCTCACTTGTGTGACCGTTTTGGGCTGCGGCCAACTCTCAATAGCTTCAATCTTGGCTTTATCAACTTCAATTCCCTATGGAGTAACAACATAGCCAAGAAAAGATACTCGGTCGGTGCAAAAGGTGCACTTCCCAAGGTTACCAAACAAACATGCATCACATAGAGCAATAAAAACAACACGTAAATGTTCCAAATGTTCTTCCAAAGATCTACTATAAATCAATATGTCATCAAAGTAAACTAGCACAAATCGTCCAATGAAAACACGTAAAACTTCGTTCATTAGTCTCAGGAAAGTACTAGGCGCATTAGTTAACCCAAAAGGCGTGACTAACCACTCATATAAACCAAACTTAGTTTTAAATGTTGTTTTCCATTCATCTCCCAATTTCGTACGAATTTGATGGTATCCACTACGCAAATCAACTTTGGAGAATATTGTAGAGCCACTCAATTCATCAAGCATATCATCTAGCCTAGGAATAGGATGACGATAACGAATAGTAATATTATTAATGCCACTACAATCAACACACATACGTGATGTACCATCCTTTTTCGGCACTAGAATAATAGGAACAGTACAAGGACTAAGAGATTCGCGTATATAACCTTTGTCGAGCAGCTCCTGTACTTGACGCATAATTTCCTTCGTCTCCTCTGGATTGGTACGGTATGGTGCACGGTTAGGTAATGATGCACCGGGAATTAAGTCAATCTGATGCTCAATCCCTCGAATGGGAGGTAATCCCGGTGACACGTCTTGTGGAAAGACATCAGCGAACTCCTGCAAAATGTTAGTGACAGCAGGGGGCAAAGAGAAAGGCACGTCCTCAAATGAAAATAATGCCTCTTTGCACACAAAAGCATAGCAAACAGATTTGCTGAAATCTAGCTCATCAATATCAGATTTAGTGGCAAGTAAACATGCACTTTTCAATTTAATTTCAGAAACAACACTCGATGGTTTACTATTAGGCTTCATTTGTTGCTCAAATTCTTTTGCCACAATCTGATTTTCACTCTTATTTGTCTCCTGTTTTGCTTTATTAGCTCTATTAATATCATCTTTCAAAATGGAATCAGGAGTCATAGGAAGCAAACTAATATTTTTATCCTTATGAACCAGATTATAATGATTGTTTCTACCATGGTGTACAGAATTTTTATCAAATTGCCATGGCCGACCAAGTAATAAGGAACATGCTTGCATAGGTACCACATCACAATCAACATAATCAGCATATGTAGAGATACTAAAATGCACACGAACAGTACATGTTACCTTAACCTTGCCGCTGTTGTTGGACCATTGGATGTAGTAAGGATGTGGATGTGGTCTTGTGGTGAGAGAAAGCTTCTCCACCATCTCCATGCTAGCCAAGTTGTTGCAGCTCCCTCCGTCTATGATGACGCGCACAGAACGTTCCTTCACAACTCCCTTTGTATGGAACAAATTATGCCTCTGATTTTGCTTAGCTTGTGTGACCTGCACACTCAAAGCACGTTGAGCAACTAAACATTCATATATGTCAGCATCATCAGGAGCCATGTATTGTGTCTCATGATCAGAATCGTCTCCATCGTGTTCTTCACGTGTAATAAGAGCCAAAGTCTCCTCATCATAGTCACTAGCGGACTCATACCAACCATCCTCGGTAGCAATCATCACACGTAGAGATTTGCATTCTCGCGCATAATGACCTCTTCCTTTACAACGATGAAAAATAATATCACTTGTGTGCCCTGTTGATGCCATGGAAGAAGAAGAGCTCTGTGTAGGTCCAGCAGGTGTGCTCTTGGCAGATAGTGGTGGTTGTGCCTGCTTTCTTGTATCACGGCTGGAGGTGGCACCTGATGAAGGTGCTGGTGCAGTTGAAGTAGAAGATGCACGCGGTTGAAGTTAGTTCACGCCAATGCTTGTCGATCCTGCACTTCACGTTCAGCTTTACAAGCAAGATGGAATAAACGAGTGATATTAGTATACTCCTTATAGTCTAGAATGGTCTGAATCTCTCTATTTAATCCACCCAGAAAATGTGCAAGCATAGCTTCATTCTCCTCAACAATACCACATCTAATCATGCCAGTTTGTAATTCCTGATAATATTCTTCTACATAATTTTTCCCTTGTCTTAAGTGCTGCAATTTTTGAAGCAATTCACGTTGATAATATGGTGGAACCCAATGCGTACGCATAGCAGTTTTCAAAGCAGCCCAAGTAGTTGGAATAGGATATAATCTACAATGTTCAGACCAGCATACACATGCAAAACTAGTGAAAGCACAAACAGCAGCGGCAACCCGTCTCTCCTCGGGATATTGTAAACATGTAAATCGTTGTTCAGTTTCTAACTCCCAAGTAAGATATATATCAGGAACATATCTACCCTCAAATGGTGGAATATTCAATTTCAGTTTAGGAAGATGGTCATGATCTCATACCTAAGGGAGAGCCCTACCATTGTGATTATTTCCAAGTGGACGACCTGGTGGTTGTGGTGCAGGTGGTTGCACGTAGTTCTGATTTTGATCAACCTCATCCTCATAATCTCCCACATAATCATCCTCCTCGGCATCAGCAGCAGGAGCCACAGAAGTATCAACAGCAGCACCAACAGTTTGGCCAAACACAAGAGGGACACGGCTCGCTTGGCGGAGGGTTGTTTCGCGATGTGGAGGTAGTTGTTGTTGTTGTTGTTGGAGAGGTGTGTTAGGTGTAGCGGGTGGTGGTGGTGGAAAACAGGTGAGCAATTCATTACACTTGTTATCGAGCTTTGTTTCGAACGTCTTCTCCATGCCATCTATCTTCTCCATAGCCTCTTCAAATCTGTTTAGCACATCTTGCACCTGTCCACTCGTCATTTGCTGAAATTTATCATGCAAATCCTTATTCGTCATGTTCTCCCAGTCAGTCTTGTCGGCTTGTGATCTTCGCATGGTTAGCAGCAATAGAAATACACAAGAATATGATCCTACAGACTACTAACAAGAGGTGGTGGTGTGTGTCACAAATCCGTCAAGCAAATCTCAAATTCTTACCAGTTCTGACCCAGCAGCAGGCAGTGATCGGCAACCGTTGTAGTCAAAACTCTCAAAGGTTGGATAGAGCGATTACCAGGGAGGGTCAAACGCACGACGTAGATGTTATGTGGAGCTGGAAGGCTTAAAATATGGTAGCAAAAAGGGTCAGCAAGAATCAATTCAGAGATGCAAAGTTGAATAAACGCTCAACGACGGTACTGTGCTGGTCCTAGGCTAGACTGTGCTAGAGACGCGAGCCTAGAACACCAACAAAATCACGGCGCGACACGTAAACAAGGGAGGAGCACACTCTGATTTTTTTTTCGCTCCTTTTTTTTGCGCTCTTTTGTTTGCGCTTCTCTTTTTTTTGTGAAAATTCACTATAATGGCAAGTGTCTCAAATCTCTTCCCAAGTCAAGGTAATAGGATAGACACAAAATTTTTGCGACCAATTTTTTTTTCGACTCCCCGGACCAAAATCTGGAAACGGCTCAAAAAAAACTTTCTATAATGGCACCTGTCTCAAAACACTTAGTGATAGAGGCGGGGTGTCCCGATCTTTCGATGAGATGATAACTATCGATTTGGTGGAGACAACTTTGACGATCCGACTACAAACGTGCAAGACGTTGCGCCTTAGCTATCTCTAAACCAACTCCGAAAGGTTATTGACCACGCCGGAGCATGATCAACCTGACCACGAAGGTCTATTCCTGCAAGCAATCGAAGAACAAGCAAGAATATGTTAAAGCAATCTGAATATTGCGAATATATATGAAGTACTGATAAAGATGGCGATCCGTAAGCGGTCTTGGTCTGGTCTTTGGACACAAACAAAGTACACGAAGTTGCAATGGCTAACTTTTAGCTAAACAAATCCCAAGGGAAAAGCTACTAGATGGATCTACTTATATAGGAGCAAGGGGTGGCGGCCAAGGAGGTGGGAGGACGTCCCAAGGCAGCCTAAAACTAACCCTAGGTCGTACAAGGCCAATGGGCCCAAGTGGAGGTGATGTAACACCTTTGGACTTGTAGTTTGACTCGGATTCTGTTGCAGCATCAGATTGTTTTGTCCATAACTCAACGCTCCGGACGAATTTGAAGGTGAATCCAATTGGGTTGGAAAGTGCACGAAATCTAGTTTCCAACAAAAAAAGTATCACCCAATTCGAAGTCCATATGAAAAAGTTGTTGGCGTTTTGAGTCAGGTATATCTGTGTAGTCCGAATCTGAATCCAGAACGTCAGAGATTTGGACTCTATCTTCTCTTGGCCCAAAAGTGACGTGAGAGGACTTTTTGAACAGCACCTAAACTTCTCGTTTTCCCTTATCTTCATATGTGGATTGTACAAATGTCCCATACACCTGCAATTAGACAAAACACAAAAGTGTGTGAAGTATTTTTGTTCTGGATAACATAAATAGATTATTGAATAGTTTGCACTAGAAATCACCTCACAAATATGCATGTATGAAATATTTTTGGTCTTATCCAAGGTAGTCATGTCCTCATCACTTAGAAACACCTAAAAATAGGATAGCCAATTTTTTTTTCGACAAGTGCGTTTTCAGAAAATTTTGGGCCTAAACGGAGGGTGGTTTCCAGACTCTTTTTTTTCCAAACCTACTCCGGCAAGGAAACACGAATCGGAAACTAGTTGAATCTCGAAAACAAACCTAATATGAAAAGAACTCGGATTGGTGGTGGATATATGGTGGTAGATGGCGGCGGTGGTGATATATGGCAGCGGTGGTGGTATATGGATACGGATTCGAAGCGGTGGCGGATAAGCGGTGGTGGTAGATGGCAGGGGCGATGATGACGGTGCAGCGGCGGCGTGACAACTTATGACCAGAACTCGAAACTCTAAAAGACTAGACTCTAAGACCAGCAACTAGACACGACAATGCAACCGCAAATTCAACAACGCAAATACAGAAAAGATTATGCAAAGGCTCTGATTGGTTCGGATAGGATGTACTAACCCTAACTTTTTTTGTAGCTTTTTCGTAGACTAAAGGTATGAAGACTCGATCTAAACTACGAAAAACTATAAAATCTCACCGAGCAACCTGGAAATCTGATACCACTTGATAGAGGCAAAGGTGTCCCGTCTTTCGATGAGATGATGGATATCGCTTTGGTGGAAGTCGACTTTGACGATCCGACTACGAACGTGCGAAGACGTCGCGCCTTAGCAATCGCTAAACCAACTCCGAGAGCTTATTGACCACGCCGGAGCACGATCAACCTGACCACGAAGGTCTATTTCCTGCAAGCAAACAAAGAACAAGCAAGAAACTAAGATTGCAATCTGGATATTGCGAATAACAGAGGAAAGCTTTATTGATCAAGGTGGAGTTCTGTGACGCCTTTGTCTGGTCGTTGAACACAAACGAAGTACGCGAAGTTGCAGCTATGGCGAACTTTTAATCTAAACAAAACCCAAAGTCTAAACGATGCCCTAAGGGTTGTATATATGGACGAAGAGGGGGGAATTTCGTGGCCCCTGAGGGAGGGGTCCGAAACCAACCCTAACTATTGTTTCCCCATACATACGGACTCTAAAAATAGCCTATACTTATGTATTTTGAAATTACATGGCCTGGCCCAATAAAAAGGTGATGCAGCACCTATAATAGCCTGTGGACGAAAATTATGAAGTAGCATCTTGTATATTTCGTCCAAGGCTTCATGCACTCATTATGGTGGCTTCAACATACTGAAATCATCACTTGTAGCTCCGTTCTTGTTCCCCTTGCGAATGCCATAATCTCCATGCTTGTTCTTGATCCAATGTTCATCCTTCTCCAAGCTAGACCCTTCATTTGTAAGCAAAACAAATGTATCCAATTTGGGCAGCATCATATTCTCATGAACATTAGAATCATTACCAAGAAACGAAAGTACCTGGCAATGTAATTGGCGTGCGCGAGCTCTAGTAATTGGTCCAGTATGTATAGCAGTAGGGGTTGTGGGTGTAACAATAGTATTGATGTCCTCATCAGACAACATGTGAACAGAACTCGAAACTCTAAAGGACTAGACGCTAAGACCAGCAACTTGACACGACGATGCAACCGCAAATTCAACAAAGCAAATATAGAATAGATTATGCAAAGGCTCAGATTGGTTCGGATGGGCTGAAGTAACCCTAAATAATGTTTTTTGTCTTTTTCGTGGACTATAGGTATGAAGAACAGACTCGATCTAAACTACGAAAAACTGTAAAATCTCACCGAGCAACCAGGAAATCTGATACCACTTCATAGACGCAAAGGTGTCCCGTATTTCGATGAGATGGTGGCTTTCGTTTTCGAGGAAGTCGACTTTGGCGACCCGACTACGAACGTGCGAGGACGTCGCACCTTAGCAATCGCTAAACCAACTCCGAGAGGTTATTGACCACGCCGGAGCATGATCAACCTGACCATGAAGGTCTGTTTCCAGTAGGCAAACAAAGAACAAGCAAGAAACTAAGATTGCAATCTGGATATTGCGAATATAAGAGGAAAGCTTTATTGATCAATGTGGGGTTCTGTGACGCCTTTGTCTGGTCGTTGAACACAAAAGAAGTACGCGAAGTTGCAGCTATGGCAAACTTAGACTAAACAAAACCCAAAGTCTAAACGATGCCCTAAGGGCTGTATATATGGAGGAAGAGGGGGGGGGGTTTCGTGGCCCTTGGTGGAGGGGTCCGAAATCAACCCTATCTCTTGTTTCCCCACACATACGGACTCTAAAAATAGCCTATACTTATGTATTTCGAAATTACATGGGCCTGGCCCAATAATAAGGTGACGCAGCACCTAGAATAGCCTCGGGACGAAATTTATGAAGTGGCATCTTGTATATTTCGTCCAAGGCTTCAAGCACCCATTATGGCGGCTTCAAAGTCCTGAAATCATCACTTGTAACTCCGTTCTTGTTCCCCTTGCGCATGCCATCATCTCCATGCTTGTTCTTGCTCCAATGTTCATCCTTCTCCAAGCTAGGCCCTTCATTTGTAAGCAAAACAAATGTATCCAATTTAGGTAGCATCATATTCTCATGAACATTAGAATCATTACCAAGAAACGAAAGTACCTGGTAATTTAGTTGGCGTGCGCGAGCTCTAGTAATTGGTCCAGTATGTATAGCAGCAGGGGCTATGGGTGTAACAATGGTATTGATGTCCTCATCAGCCTTGATGAGCAGAGTTCATATGTAGTACTCGTCGGAGGATGCATCATACATTCATGAAGAAGTAAATAGCTACGCTACTGATGCGGAGTGTCCTTCCATCATCCCCATGGACTCTACACCGACACATCCAACCCCACGAGGACCCATGACAAGAGCTAGAGCACATGCTTTGGAAACCGAGGTGAACTCCTTCCTACTAGACTTGCATATGGACACAAATGGAACATGTTTACTACCTCACCAAAATATGATATGCCTCCTTAGGTATGAAGAGGGACATCACCAAGAAGCTCAGGAGCATCACCAAGGAGAAGGAGGACCACCCCAAGGCCGTTCGAACCAAGAAGAAGGACAACAGCAGCAGCACAGGAAGCTCCAGGTGACCCCGTGCGCACGGGCCCCCGAGACCCCGTGCCCACGGGCCTCCCGGGAAGTTGACGCTGGAGCACCCCATGCGCACGGGCCTGTACCGTGCCCACGGGACCCCCGTGCGCACGGGCGCAACTTACCCGGTGCGCACGGGCCTCCCAGGATGGCCGGCTGAGATTGCACCTTCGGCTCCTCTTCATCTCCTTCGACCCCAAGGCTATATATTCCGTACCAAGGACCATGTTTAGGGTTAGCAAAGTATTAGATGAGATATTTGTGAGGTTTGCTCCTTCACCTTCCCTCTTGGAGGATCAAGACCCCCTAGGGAAGAATCCTTGTGTATTTCAAGACCCCCACAAGGAGAAGACTACCTTCAAGACCCCATCTCCTTTGGATTTGGGATGAACTTTGCCATTGTATCTTTTCTTTGATTGTGTTTGTGACTTGTGGATCTTGTCTTGTTACCCTAGTGGATGTGTAATCAAGAATTGTTGGAGTGATTGCATCTTAGTGTTCATCTTTGTGCTCTTGTTGTTTCTCTCCTTTCCCCCCTCCAAGTGTGAAAAGATCCCTCTTAGGGTTGTACCCTACATCATCTTGGTATCATGATCCATGTTGATTCACATCTTGGAGTCCCTACCCTCCACTTTCTAGCTTGATTTTGTTGTTTTTCGTCCTAATCCGAAAATCCCCATCAAAAATAGCCCCAAAAAATTTTCTTGCAATTTGTTGATCTTGTGAGATTTGGTTGTTTTGATCCACGAATTTGGTGTTTGGCAAGTGGATCTACCCCTCCACCTTCATCCCCACCCTTCCACTATTTGAATTTGGCCAAAAACTTGGAAATCACCACGGGATCCGAGCAGTTCGTCCGCTCACAGGAGACCCCGTGCACAAGGGACCCCATGCACACGGGCCTCACTTACCCCGTGCGCACGGGCTATCCAGGGAGCTTCGGCCATTTTCTGTTTTTCTCATTTCGTTCCACCGCCACCTCTCGTGTTCTTCCGCACCATTGCACGTGTTTGTTTGAGTGTTCGGTCGTGATTTCTCTTGTGTCCTAAGGTGTTTCAGTTACTTAGGCGCGAGTTGGTGAACACATCGACTCGGACAACACATCGGCTTCGATAAGCTCATCCTTGACCGTAAGCAAGGACGGTAACCTCGATGACTCCTTCTACTCCCTTGCCATTAACTTGATAGCTTCGAGCCCTTTTGCGTAGCTTACCCATCAAGACTAGCTTGTTGAGTATTGCCGGGTCACGCCTTAGTGCACCATTTAGTGTTCCGTCCATCCCGTGCATTTACTACTTGTTACCTCGTTGTGTGGCTCGTATATCAAGCATCGTGGCATAGTAAAAAAAGCTTTTAAGCAAAAGAGAAGAGAAGAAAAGAGCTTATACACAATAGCATCGAGCCTTAGCATACGTGCATCATCTTGGTCATCACATACATAAGCATACTTGGGATAGTGAGACGCGTGATTTCTCTATTAGGTTGGTGCACTAGCGTATCTAGCCCATTAGTGCAATCGAGATAGCGTCTCTCTAGTATCCGTACAACAAGAGCTTTTCCCGTGGTTTGACATCTTTGAGCTCACCCCTTGGTTGTGCGGATCCCATTTATCTTCCGTGTGTGTGTTCCTCGTGTTATCTTTGGAGGTTGATCTATTTGTCTTGTTTGCCATTTGTGAATCTTCTCAACTTTATCAACATCTTGACTAACATTTGCTTGAATTATTTGTGCCTTTCCTAACCAAGCTCCTCCATAGACCATTTACTTGTAGGTGTGAGAAACAATTCCCGGTACCAATTCCCCTATTGTAACATCACGTGGGATCGTACTTGTTACATCCACAATCTTCGGCAAAGGTAACTTTGGTTTTGTTCTCTCATTTTCCTACTCACCACCACTTTCATATGATGGATAGGCCAAGTTCCTCTACCAACCAGTCTTCATCGAGCAAGACGACAACATGTCTTCATTCGTCACCAAGAGCCACCTCTTTGGTGTACAACAAGCGCTACATCAAGAGCAACAAGCAATGAACGACCACATCGACAACCTCGCCACCGACTTGCGACTCTCCGAGCAACGTACACAAGACTACTTCGACAACAAGCTTAACACGCACAAGCAAGAAAGCAATGCAAGAATGGACGAGATTCGAGCTTTGTTGGTCAACAGGCCTCCTTCAACTTCTTCCTACTCAAGACGGAGCCACTCAAGTCGACACTCTGACGACACTTTCTCCGGCTCAAGTACACCGTCATCGACCATTCTTCGACGAGCCGCGCGTCAAGGCCGTCATGCATCTCGCAACCCGCTACACGTCAAGCATTCACAAGAGCAAGTCGATGAACAAGTTCCTTGTCCTCACTCAAACCAAGACGCTTTTGCTCAAGCTCACGAACGACAACGACTACGGTGCCAAGAGGAAGAACGAGCGCATCTAAACCAAGAGGAACAAGACGCCGAGGCTCAACGTCTTCAACAACAACAACGCGAAGCGCAAGCTCGTGAGGCGCAACGTACCCTTCAAGAATCAAGTCGAGCCATCGCCAACCGTAATCGCGAACGGCGCAATCAAGAGGAAGCCCTTCGAGAAGAAATCCAAGAGAGGAACTATCAACCACGTGTGCACCGTCAAGTTCCTCAAGCTCCTCCACAAGCTCGTCAAGCTCCACCTCAACCTCAAGTTCATCAAGAGCAAGTTGATCATGGACTTCCTCCACGCCGAGAGCAACATGAGGATGATTACCCTCCATGTCAAGGGCGTCATTATCACCATCGCTAGCAACATAATGAAGAGCAACGCTATGGAAAGCTCAAATTCACAATGCCCAAGTTCAATGGAAGCAATGATCCAGAAAAATACCTCTCATGGGCATTGAAGGTCGACAAAATCTTTCGTTTGCAGAACTATGAGGAAGAGAAGAAGATCGCTATGGCATCACTTGAGTTCCAAGACTATGTGCTCATATTGTGGGATCAAGTCCTTGAGTGCCGACAAGCAAGAGGTGAACCTCCAATCACCACTTGGGCTCAAATGAAGGATGTCATGCGAGCACGTTTTGTGCCCACATACTATAACCGTGATCTCTTCAAGAAGCTACAACTCCTCAAGCAAGGAACAAAGAGTGTTGAAGAATACTACAAGGAAATGGAGATCGCCATGATTCGAGCCAATGTCAAGGAAGATGATTAGCAAACAATGGCACGTTTCTTGAATGGATCAATCATCCCATCAAGAAGATCACCGACTTCCAACCCTACTCCAACCTCATTGAGTTCGTGCATCAAGCTACAAAGGCGGAACGTCAAGTGCAAGATGACTTCAAGTACGCCAAGTACTCATCCAAGACATACTGCTTCTCCAACATCCAAGCTTCAACAACTCCTCAACATCCAAGCTTCAACAACTCCTCCAACATCTACATCAACCAAGCCTTCTCCAGGCAACGACGACAAGTCAAGTTACAAGAAAATGCCGGCAAGTTCAAGTCGTCTTCCTCCTACAACAAGCAACTTCAAGCCGCGTGCTTCTTCATCTACTCCGACCAACGAGACCATCAAGACAAGATCCTTCAAATGTTGCACTTGCAGCGTCCGAGGCCACAAGTCCTATAAATGCACAAACAAGCGCACCATGATCCTCAACGACGATGGCACCTACGACTAAATGAGTGAAGATGAAATGGAAGCTCTTGAGCATGTGGCCATGCACCGGCGCGTGAACGAGGATGAGGATGATCAAGTCTTTTGTGATGAAGATACGAGCCCCTCCCTCGTTATCTCCAAGGTCTTGACTCTTCAACATCAACAAGAAGAAGACCAACGATGCCACATCTTCCACACCAAGGTCGACATCAATGGAAGGTCCGTCAAGGTCATCATCGATGGAGGTAGTTGCCACAATTTGGCGAGTGAAGAACTATGCTCCAAGCTTCAATTGGTCAAGAGGAAGCACCCGCGCCCGTACAAGGTTCAATGGCTAAGTGACTCCGGCACTATATGAGTTGAGCATATGGTCCAATTCTCCTTCAAAATTGGTGCATATGAGGACACTTTGGAGTGTGATGTGGTCCCAATGACCGTTTGCCACCTCCTTCTTGGTTGACCATAGCAATTCGACCGTAGTGTTATTCACAATGGGCGTACCAATCACTATAGCTTCAAGATGAAAGGGAAGGAGGATGTGCTACGACCTATGTCTCCTAGTCAAGTGATAGCCGACAAGCAACCCACCCATCATGGAGAGAAGAGTGAGAAAGTGAGCCACCCAAAAGTGAGTGAGAGCCACAAGCCAAACTAGAGCGCCTCTTCACCTAGAGAGAAAAACCTCATACTATTTGCCACAAAAAGTGAGATGAGAGAAGTGTGTGAGAACCCATGGAGTCTGAAGCACTTTGTCCTTGTGTGCAAGGATGGAGAACCAAAAACTAACACCGCTCACGAGCTACCTTTGGTGTTTCAATCTCTTTTGCAGGAATTTCAAGATGTTTTCCCCGATGAGCTACCTCCGGGTCTACCTCCTCTACGAGGCATTGAGCATCGAATCGACCTCATCCCCGGAGCGCCACTTCCAAACAAACCTCGATACCGTGTCAATCCTGAAGAAACCAAGGAGATTCAACGGCAGGTACAACAACTCATAGACAACGGTCATGTACGTGAAAGCTTAAGCCCTTGTGCCGTTCCCGTTATACTTGTTCCCAAGCAAGATAGTAGTTATCGCTTGTGTTCCGATTGTAGACCCATAAATGCTATCACCGTTCCCTATAGGCATCCCATTCCTCACTTAGATGATATGCTTGATGAACTTAGTGGAGCCAACTTTTTCTCAAAAATTGATCTTAAAAGTGGCTATTATCAAATCCGCATTCAAGAGGGAAAACTGCTTTCAAAACCAAATTTGGCTTATATGAGTGGTTAGTTACGCCTATGGGTTTATCAGAGGCTCCCGGTACCTTCGTGCGTCTCATGCATCATGTACAGCACCCTTATATTGGAGTCTTTGTTGTGGTTTACTTCGATGATATTCTTGTGTTTAGCAAAACCATGAAAGAGCATCTTAATCATGTTAGGACGGTTTTGCAAACACTTCGCAAGGAAAGTCTCTATGCCAACATGAAAAAGTGCACATTTGGTGTTGACAAAGTGGTTTTCTTGGGTTTTGTTGTGTCTTCCAAGGGTGTCCATGTTGATGAATCAAAAATTGAAGCAATTAAAACTTGGCCCCAACCCACCAATTTGCAACAAGTGCGTAGTTTTCTTGGTCTAGCAGGTTTTTATCGTTGCTTTGTGAAAGATTTTAGCACTATTGCCGCTCCTTTGCATGCTTTGAGTAAGAAGAATGCTCCTTTTGTTTGGGGATGTTTGCAATCCACCGCTTTTGATGAGCTCGAGTCTTTTCTTACTCATGCTCCGATTCTTGCTTTGCCCAATTTTGACAAAACTTTTGAGGTGCATTGTGATGCAAGTGGTACCGGAATTGGCGGAGTTTTGATGCAAGAAAAACGAGCAATTGCATATTTTAGTGAAAAACTCTCCGGTGCTTAACTTAACTATCCCATCTATGACAAAGAATTGTATGCTTTAGTGCGTGTGCTACGTGTTTGGTAACATTATCTTAGACCTCATGAGTTTGTCATCCATACCGATCATGAAACGCTTAAGTACTTAAAAGGTCAAACTAAGTTGAACAAGCGTCATGCCAAATAGAGTGAATTTATTGAATCTTTCACATATGTGATCAAGTACATTAAGGGTAAGGAAATTGATGCGGAGCATCCTTCGGTCATCCCCATGGACCTTCCATCGCCTCACCAAGCCCCAAGAGGACCCATGACTAGAGCACGTGCTAGAGCTCTCGAGACCGAGGTGACTTCTCTCCTTAATGATATCTCATATGATCCTCTCGAGACATGACTACTACCTCAATCCGGAATGTTGTGCATGATTAGGTACCAAGAGGACCCTCCCGAGGATGCAGGTGAAGATGGTCAAGACCCCAAGTCCGTGGAAGAAGATAACCAATGGAAGAAGGCAAGGACAACCTCCAGGCACCGGATATCCAGCCAGGACCCTGGACATCCGGCCCCTGGAGATCCACAAGGCCAAGCATCTGCAGAAGAAGCTACAGGGACCGAACACCCGTCGTCCAGCCCGGATATCCGGCCCCCATCAGAAATCCGGCCTAAATACCGGACATCCAGCACTGGTGTCCAGGGAGCAAAGAAGATTGCCCCAACAGCTCGGACGTCCGGCGTTCGCCCCGGACATCCGGCGCCTCCCGAAGCCGCGGACATCCGGCCCCTCCGAGCGGACATCCGGCGTCGCCCCTCAAGTGCATAGAAGAGTCAACTCCACTGGCCTGGACATCCGGCCCTTCCAGCCCGGACATCTAGCACCTCATGAGCGCCCGGACATCCGGCGCCCTCTGCCTGCGTGCAGCTCCTTTGGGCCGCGACCCATGTACCCCCTCGCCCTTTGACTATATATACTCCCTCATCCACTTGGATACTTCTCCTCGGAGTTCACGACCTCTTCGGAGAAGATCCCCCAAGCGGATTCAAGACCCCTTTCTAGGGAAGACTAATGAGGACATGACTACCTTGGATACGACCAAAAATATTGCATACATGCATATTTGTCAGGTGATTTCTAGTGCAAACTATTCAATAATCTATTTATGTTATCCGTAACAAAAATACTTCACACACTTTTGTGTTTTGTCTAATTGCAGGTGTATGGGAGATTTGTACAATTCACATATGAAGATAAGGGAGAAAGAGATTTTGGGTCAAGAGAACATAGAGTCCAAATCTCTCACGTTCTGGATTCAGATTCGGACTGCACAGACATACCTGACTCAAAATGCCAACAACTTTTTCATACGGACTCCGAATTGGGTGATTCGTTTTTTGTTGGAATCTAGATTTTGTGCTCTTTCCAGCACAATTGGATTCACCTTCAAATTCGTCCAGAGCGTTGCGATATCGACGAAACAATCAGACGCTGTAGCAGAATCCGAATCAAACAACAAGTCCAAAGGTGTTGCATCACCTTCACTTGGGCCCATGAGCCTTGTACGAGCTAGGATTTGTTTTAGGATGCCTTGGGACGTTCTTCCACCTCCTTGGCCGCCACCCCTTCCTCCTATATAAGGAGATCCATCTAGTAGTTTTTTCCTTGGGATTTGTTTAGTTAAAAGTTAGCCAACGCAACTTCGTGTACTTCGTTTGTGTCCAACGACCAGACCAAGACCACTTTCGGATCCCCACCTTTATCAATACTTCATACATATTCACAATATTCAGATTGATTTTATCATATTCTTGCTCGTTCTTCGATTGCTTGCAGGAACAGACCTTCGTGGTCAGGTTGATCGTGCACCGGCGTGGTCAATAACCTCAGGAGATTGGTTTAGCGATTGCTAAGGCGCAACGTCGTGCACGTTTGTAGTCGGATCGTCAAAGTCGTCTCCACCAAATCAATAGTTATCATCTCATCGAAAGATCGGGACACCCCGCCTCTATCAAGTGGTATCAGTTTTCAGGTTGCTCGGTGAGAATTTCCAGTTTTCCCTAGATTAGATTTATTTTCTTACTTATTGTCCAAGAAAAAACCACAAAAAAAAGTTAGATCTATTCATCCTTTGTCCAAGCCAGTCCGAGCCCATGCAATTTTCTTTTCATTGTTTGCATTATTGAATTATCGGTTGCATCGTCGTGTCGGGTTGCTGGTCTTAGTGTCTAGTTCGTTTAGAGTTTCGAGTTCTGTTCACATTAGTCACGCCGCCACTGCATCGTTATCCCTTCCACTATCCACCACCCATCCATCAAATTCCACCATGTGCTACCCACCATTCATTGTCATAATCATAGTTGAGATCGTTGACATCTTCGCTTGATCCAATCTACATCTTATCAAGTTTGTTTTGGAAAGAGAGAGACAAAAAAAGAGGGAAAAAAAGAGAGACAAAAAAAGTAGAGAAAAAGTCAGAAAAAAAGAGAAAGAAAAAGAAAAAAAGTGTGAGAAAAAAAAGAGAGAAGAAAATAAAATAAAATTCGGATGTATCTAGACTCAATCTCGTAGTTGAATTCAGACTGAAATCTGTTTTGTGCACTGTTCAGTAAAAAAGGCATAACTTCGTCATACGAACTCCGTTTTGGCTCCACAAGTACTCAAATTAAACCTAGCGACTAGACGCATCTGAATAGTTGCAAAAGCTTATTCAATATTTGGTGTCTCAAAATAAGCTTCTAAATAGGTCTTTTTTCCCTCCGAAGTTCGCGCATACAGTTTGTTCCAGTTTTTCAGGCCAGTTTTAGAATTCTTTGACTCCTCATATCAATTCGGAATTGAGTGATTCTTTTTGCATTGGAAAGCTTGAGTTAGTAGCAAACTTTTCAAGAGGAAAGTTGGAGAGAGAGTTATTATATATCCAGCTTGGCAGTTGTTATTCATCATTATCTTTATTGCAGTTGTGATCTTCACTTATATCTTGCTGTCCAGAGCTACTTATCCTTCATTGATGCTAGTTGTGCTATGTCGTGACCTCATTAGTGTTCTTGGCTCGCGTCTCTAGTCCAGCTAGCCTAGGACCAGCACAGTACCGTCATTGAGTGTTTATTCAACATTGCATCTTTGAATTGACTATTGCTAAGCTTTTGCTACCATATATAGCCAACCCAGCTCCACATATGTCTACACCATGTATACGTACGTTCCCCTGGCAATCACTTTACACAATGTTTGGAGTTATTTGACACCGCTGGTTGCCTGTCACCACCTATCGCATGGTAAGAACTTGTAAGATATTGATATTTGCTTTACTGTGAGCACGTTACAACCATATCCTAGTTTTTCATAGGAACATTATTCTTGAATTTTGTTTCTTGTTTCTACTAATCATGACAGGTTCCGAAGAAAGAAGTTTTTGGACGACGAACACATCTTCACCATCACAAGAGTTGGGACAACAGACACAAGCACATGGTCAGGTTATCTCTTTACCATCATTTGAGGGTAGATTTAATCCTGCTATTTATCTAGATTGGGAGCTTGAAGTAGAACAAGTTTTTAGTTACCATGACTTTTCTGAACTTGAGCGAGTACAAGCTGCCACTAGAGCATTTACTGGTTTTGCTTCTGTTTGGTGGAGTGTGCATTGTCGGAAAAACATTGATAACCAACCCACAACTTGGAAAGATTTGAAACATGTAATGAGACAACAAATTTTCCCTCCTTACTATCGTCGTGAATTGCTTCGCAAATTTGAACAATTTAAATAAGGCAATAACACTGTTCATGCTTACTACCAACAGTTCAAATCTTATATGCATCATTGTGACATAGAAGAATCTGAGGATGATACAATGAATAGATTTTTTGGTGGTTTGAACCATGATATTCAGGCAAGATTTAGGTATATTCCTCGTTGCATTACTGGTATGTATGTTTGTGCTTGTACCTTTGAGACACAGTTACAGGAAGATGCATTGGGTGACTACAACAACTACTATTCCAACTCATGCTCACTACCATCGGTTGATTCCTCCACCATTGCACCTACTAGAGCAGCCACACCTCAGATTGTGAGTGCGACATCATCTCAAGTGTATGGTACATTGTCATTGTCCATACCGACATCAGCTACGTCTTTGCGACAAGGTAACAGTAAAGGTATTGATGATATAACTTCACATGAGAATGATGCATCCCTAATTAACTTAGATACATCATGTGTTGAGTTACCTGTTGATTTGAGCACGCCACCTATTTTAGAGAATCATGTTACTATTATGAATGCATCATGTGATCAAACAACTGAAATACCAACAATTTTGAGTGCACCCATTGAATTAACTAGTGATGCAAAAGAACCAATATTTAATCATTTTGATATGACCTCCAATCTTGGTGATGATTCTGTGTCCAATGACTTACTGCATGTTTGCTTATTTAAGCATGTTGTAGCATGTAAATTTGATGCAAGTAAGGTTTATTCACCAATGTTGGGATGGTTTAATGATGAATATTGTCAATCTTTTGATATGAATAAGAGCTTCACTTATATGTGCAAACTGAGTTGCAATATTTTCATGTCTTCTACTTATGATAATATTTTGGCTTTATATTTTATGATCTATGAAATTTACTCATGTATACATGTGTCATATGTGCAAAAATCAAGGGAAGTAAAAATGGATGACATATACATATACAACATGTATACCTTGTCTCTTTTGTTAACCACATTTCAGATTAAGCAACGCCGAGGACGGCTTTGTTTTTAAACAGGGGAGGATGATGAGGACATGACTACCTTGGATACGACCAAAAATATTGCATACATGCATATTTGTCAGGTGATTTCTAGTGCAAACTATCCAGAACAAAAATACTTCACACACTTTTGTGTTTTGTCTAATTGCATGTGTATGGGACATTTGTACAATTCAAATTTGAAGATAAGGGAGAAAGAGATGTTTAAGTGTTGTTCAAAAAGTTCTCTCACGTCACTTTTGGGCCAAGAGAAGATAGAGTCCAACTCTCCCACGTTCTGGATTCAGATTCGGACTACACAGACATACCTGACTCAAAACGCCAACAACTTTTTCATACGGACTCCAAATTGGGTGATTCTTTTTTTGTTGGAATCTAGATTTTGTGCTCTTTCTAGCCCAATTGGATGCACCTTCAAATTCGTCCGGAGCGTTGAGATATCGAAGAAACAATCAGACACTGCAGCAGAATCCGAATCAAACAACAAGTCCAAAGGTGTTGCATCACCTCCACTTGGGCCCATGAGACTTGTACGACCTAGGATTTTTTTTAGGATGCCTTGGGACGTTCTCCCACCTCCTTGGCCGCCACCCCTTCCTCCTATATAAGGAGATCCATCTAGTATCTTTTTCCTTGGGATTTGTTTAGTTAAAAGTTAGCCAACGCAACTTCGTGTACTTCGTTTGTGTCCAACGACCAGACCAAGACCGCTTTCGGCTCCTCACCTTTATCAATACTTCATACATATTCACAATATTCAGATGCCTTTTATCATATTCTTGCTCGCTCTTCGATTGCTTGCAGGAATAGACCTTCGTGGTCAGGTTGATCGTGCACAGGCGTGGTCAATAACCTAAGGAGATTGGTTTAGCGGTTGCTAAGGCGCAACGTCGTGCATGTTTGTAGTCGGATCATCAAAGTCATCTCCACCAAATCAACAGTTATCATCTCGTCGAAAGATCGGGACACTTTGCCTCTATCAAAGACCATCAAGACCTCCTCGCGGAGAAGAACGGTTCCTTTGTATCCTTACCTTTGTTGATTGTGGATCATGAGTTACTCTTTGTTTTCGGTAATCTAGCACTTGTGTGATTGATTCCTTGTCTGTTTAGTGATTCTCTCTCGTTTTTCCCTTGTTTCCCCTCTGTGCTTCCACGTGTTCTTCGTGATTCCCTATAGGATCCACTCCAAACGTGAAAGATCGTCCCCCTAGGGTTAGGCCCTACATCATCTTGGTATCATGAGCCACGTTGATCATGTTTTTGGAGCCCCTACCCTGTGTTTTCTAGCTTGATTTTGTTGTTTTCGTCCTAAATCCGAAAATCCCCAGCAAAAAATAGCCCCAAATCTTTTTTGTGATTTGTTGGTGTGATGAAGTTTTGTTGGATTTGATTGATGGATCTGCTTTGCATCAGGTTGATCTAGCTTTTCCCCATCTCTCCCGCGATTTCCATCCACCAATTTGTCCGAATTTTGCCCCGGAGTTGCAATTTCTCCCGTGGAGTTCATCATGTTTGTCCCCGATCCAGAACCCAGACATCCGCCCCGTGTCCACCGGACATCCGACGCCCCGGACATCCGGCAGCTGGCCCGGACATCCGACCTCTGGAAGCAGCAACTCCATCCCCCACGCCCATTTCCGCATACTTTCCCCCAATTTTGCCCCGGTGCCCATCCTTACTTCCGCAAACTCCCAACGTTTCCACAAACACCACCACTGCTCACCGCTACCTCCTATGTCGATTTTGACACATTTTGGTGTTTGAGATTTTGAGTTGTGCTTCCCGTGTCCTATTGTGTTTCGGCTATATAGGTACGGTTCGACGTCACCATCACCACCATTCATCTTCATCGACTACTCAACATCGCCAAGGACGATAACTTCGACGACATCTTTGTCATACTTGCAATTGCATTGATACCCCACATGGCCTTACTTTTGCGTAGCTTACCCATCGGGACTAGCCATTGAGTATTGCCGGAAATGTGACTTGTGCACATTAGTGATCATACTCCATAGCATACATACCATAACACCGTGGTGCATATCTTGGAATCAACTTGTGTGTCACAAAGTTGTCATAGCATACGCAATTGCTATCTTGGTTCGTGAAGTTTTGCATGAGAGAAGAGCTCAAAAGTGAAAGAGCCACCCAAGCTTTTAAGCAAAGAGGAAAGATAAGCAAAGAGCTTATAAGCAAGAACCATAGCATCATACTACATTAAGATTGTCATATAAGATAATCTTGGATAATAGCACTGAAATACGATACATATAGCATACTTGGGACAGAGATCGTTGCATTTTTGCCTAGTAGGTTGTGCACAAGCTCTGTATCCGCCTATTGTGCAATCGTGCTAGCGTCTCTCTAGTATTGTGCAACAAGAGCATTTCCGTGGATTCCACATTTTGGCTCACTTTTGGTTTGCACAATCCCATTTATCTATTTGCGTGTGTGTTTCCGTGTTCCCCTACTTGCTTGGTCTACTTGTTGCATTTACAAATTTGTGAATCTTTCCCAACATTATTAAATCTCGCTTTCAATTGCATCAAATTTTGTGCCACCATCCTAACCAAGCTCCACCATAAGCTTTTACTTGTGTAGGTGTGAGAACCGACAAGAATTGGTACCAATAGTGCTATTTCATTGTCCGCATTTGAGTGAACTTGATTCATCATCAACATCGGTCAAAGGTACATTGGTATAAGTTCTTCTCCTTCTACCACTCACATTTTGCTTGAAATGATGGATAGGCCAAGTACTTCTACCAACCCACTCTTCATCAATCAAGACGACGACATGTAATCATACGTCACCAAGAGCCACCTCTTTGGTGCACAACGAGCGTTGCATCAAGAGCAACAAGCAATGAACGACCGCATCGACAACCTCGCCACCGACTTGCGACTCTCCGAGCAACGTACAAGAGACTACTTCGACAACAAGCTCGACGCGCACAAGCAAGAGTACGATGCAAGAATGGACGAGATCCGCGCCTTGTTGGTGAACCGGCCTCCTTCTACATCGTCATACTCAAGACAGAGCAACTGAAGTCGACACTCCGATGATTCCTTCTCCGGCTCAAGTACACCGTCATCGAACACTCCTCGACGAGCCGCGCGTCAAGACCGTCATGCATCTCGCAACCCGCTACACGTCAAGCATTCACAAGAGCAAGCCGATGAGCAAGTCTGATGCGGAGCATCCTTCGGTCATCCCTATGGACCTTCCGTCGCCTCACCAAGCACCAAGAGGGCCCATGACACGAGCTCGAGCTAAGGCTATTGAAGATAAGGTGAACTCGCTCCTCTCCGAACTCCCTCCTCCTAATCACGAGACATGGCTACTACCTCATTCGGAAACTCTATGTGTAATCATGTACTTGAAGACGAGCCATTGTACATCTACATCCATCGGACAATACGGCAAGGCTACCAACCGCGAAGGTCAAGAAGAAGATCTACCGGAGAAAACTCCAGCCACCGGACGACCGGTCGGGACCGGACGTCCGGCGCCTGAAACCCCAGCTGCCATGTCCCAGCCAACATAGGCCCCAGCGAGTGGACGTCCGGCCCGCACCGGACGACCGGGACAGTCTCCAGCGAGCGGACGACCGAAGTCATCGGACGTCCGGCCCCCCTCCAACAGAATGGATATTAACGGAAGTTTGAAGATACCGGACGACCGACGCCTCCTTCACAGAAGGCACCTAGCGGATGTCCGACGACACCGGACGTCCGGACCCTCGTGAGCCACCGGACGACCGGTCCCCAGCGGACGTCTGGTATCTGTCTGCGCACAGTTTCGGGCCGAAGCCCATGTACCCCTCCACTTCGCACCTTTTGCACTAAGACTATAAATAGGCCTCTCCCACCTCCTAGCTAGGGTTAGCATTGGTTTAGCTCATATTTTGTGTGAGAGCCTTGCTCATCCACTTGGTTACTTCTCCTTGGAGCTAACGACCTCTTCGGAGAAGATCCCCCAAGCGGATTCAAAACCCCTTTCCAGGGAAGACTATGAAGACCTACGTACGGAGAAGAACGGTTCCTTTGTATCCTTACCTTTGTTGATTGTGGATCATATGTTACTCTATGTTATCGGTGATTTAGCACTCGTGTGATTGATTCTATGTCGGTTTAGTGTTTTCTCTTGTTCTCCCCGTGTTTTCCCTCTAGTTCTTCCGCGTGTTCTTCGTGATTCCCCGTAGGATCCACTCCAAACGTGAAAGATCGTCCTCATAGGGTTCCACCCTACATCATCTTGGTATCATGAGCCACGTTGATCACGTTTTGGAGCCCCTACCCCGTGTTTTCTAGCTTGACTTTGATGTTTTTGTCCTAAATCTGAAAATTCCCCACCAAAAATAGCCCCAATTTTTTTTTGTGATTTGTTGGTGAGTTGAGATTTTGTTGGATTTGGTCCATGGATTTGTGTTGCTACGTGTGGATCTAGCTTCCCCCACCCTCCCCACCCTTTTCCATCAGCCAATCTGCTCGATTTCAGCATCACCATCTTCTTCTTCCCCGGAATTCTCGAAGTTCATCTTCCCGAGCCCGATTTTCGTCCAGGCTCCGGACGTCCGACGACCGGACAACCGTAAAAGCCCGAACGTCCATGAAACCCTGACGAAACTGGATTTTGTTAGTTTGATCATTCCTCAACCCCACCTTCCACCACAACTCCCAAAGCCACATACACCAACATCTTTCCCACTACCTCCTATGTCGATTTTGACACGTTTTGGTCTTTGAGAGTTTGGGTTGTGGTTTCCCGTATCCTTTTGTGTTTCGGCTATCTAGGTACGGTTCGACTTCATCAACACCACGGCTCAACCTCTCGAGGGTCTCATCATCGCCAAGGACGGTAACTTCGACGACATCTTTGTCATAACTTGCAATTGCATTGATAACCCACATTGCCTCATTTTGTGTACCTTACCCATCGAGACTAGCGGTTGAGTATTGCAGGCAACGCGACTTGTGCACATTAGTGATCATACAACATAGCATACATATAATACCATAGTGGTGCATATCTTGGGATCCGCTTGTGTGTCACAAGGCTGTCATCGCATACACAATTGCTACCTTGGTTCGTGAGCTTTGCATGAGAAAAGAGCTCAAAAGTGAAAGAGCCACCCAAGCTTTTAAGCAAAGAGGAAAGATAAGCAAAGAGCTTATAAGCAAGAACCATAGCATCATACAACATTAAGATTGTCATATCCGATTATCTTGGATCATAGCACCGAAATATCATACATATAGTCTACTTGGGATAGAGGTCGTTGCATTTTTTCCTAGTAGGTTGTGCACAAGTTTGCGTATCCGCCTATCATGCAATCGTGCTAGCGTCTCTCTAGTATTGTGCAACAAGAGCATTTTTCGTGGTTTCCACATTTTGGCTCACTTTTGGATTGCACAATCCCATTTATCTATTTGCGTGTGTGTTTCCGTGTACCCTTACTTGCTTGGTCTACTTGTTGCATTTGCAAATTTGTGAATCTTTTCCAACATTATTGAAGCTCACTTACTATTGCATCAAATTTTGTGCCACCATCCTAACCAAGCTCCACCATAAGCTTTTACGCGTGTAGGTGTGAGAACCGACAAGAATTGGTACCAACAGTGCTATTTCATTGTCCGCATTTGAGTGAACTTGATTCATCTTCAACTTCGGTCAAGGTACATTTGGTACACGTTCTTTTCCTTCTACCACTTACATTTTGCTTGGAATGATGGATAGGCCAAGTTCTTCTACCACTCCACCTCTCATCGAGAACGACGACGACATGTCATCATTCGTCACCAAGAACCACCTATTTGGAGCTCAAAAGGCATTGCACCAAGAGCAACAAGCAATGAGGGACTACTTCGACAACAAATTCGATGCTCAAAAGCAAGAGAATGATGCAAGAATGGATGAGATCCGCGCCTTCATGCGGAACCGGCGTCCTTCCACTTCTTCATCCTCAAGACGGAGCCGCTCAAGTTGACACTCCGACGACACCTTCTCCGACTCAAGTACACCGTCATCGAACACTCTTCGTCGAGCTGCGCGTCAAGACCGGCAAGCATCTCGGAACCCGCTACATGACAAGCATTCACAAGAGCAAGTCGATGAGCAAATCCCTCGTCCTCAATCAAACCAAGTCGCTTTTGCTCAAGGTCAAGAAAGGCAACGACTATGGCGCCAAGAAGAAGGACGAGCATGTCTACGCCAAGAGGAACAAGACGCCGAGGCTCAACGTCTTCAACAACAACAACGTGAAGCGCAAGCTCTTGAGGCGCAACGTGCCCTTCGAGATTCGAGCCGAGCCATTGCCAACCGCAATTGCGAGCGGCGCAATCAAGAGGAAGCCCTTCGAGAAGAAATCCAAGAGAGGAACTACCAACCGCGAGTGCAACGTCAAGTTCCTCAAGCTCCTCCACAAGCTCGTCAAGATCCACTTCAACCTCAAGTTCAACAAGAGCAAGTTGATCTTGGACTTCCTCCGCCAAGCAACGTCAAGGGCGTCATCATCACCATCGCCAACAACACAATGAAGAGCAACGCTATGGCAAGCTCAAGTTCACAATGCCCAAGTTCAATGGAAGCAATGATCCGGAAGAGTAGCTCTCATGGGCATTGAAGGTCAACAAAATTTTCCGCTTGCACAACTATGAGGAAGAGAAGAAGATCGCTATGGCATCACTTGAGTTCCAAGATTATGTGCTCATATGGTGGGAACAAGTACTTGAACGCCGTCAAGCAAGAGGTGAACCACCAATCACCACTTGGGCTCAAATGAAGGATGTCATGCGGCACGCTTTGTACCAACCTACTACAACCGTGATCTCTTCAAGAAGCTACAACTCCTCAAGCAAGGAACAAAGAGTGTTGAAGAATACTACAAGGAAATGGAGATAGCCATGATTCGAGCCAATGTCATGGAAGATGATGAACAAACAATGGCACGTTTCTTGAATGGACTCAATCATCCCATCAAGAAGATTGCCGACTTCCAACCCTACTCCAACGTCATTGAGATCGTACATCAAGCAACGAAGGCGGAACGTCAAGTGCAAGATGACTTCAAGTATGCCAAGTACTCATCCAAGACCTACGGCTTCTCCAACATCCAAGCTTCAACGACTCCTTCAACATCTACATCAACCAAGCCTTCTCCAAGCAACAATGACAAATCAAATTACAAGAAAACTTCGGCAAGTTCAAGTCATCTTCCTCCTACTACAAGCAACTTCAAGCCGCGTGCTTCATCATCTACTCCAACCGATGAGACCGTCAAAACAAGCTCCTTCAAGTGTTTCACTTGCGGTGGCCGAGGACACAAGTCTTTCCAATGTACGAACAAGCGCATGATGATCCTCAACGACGATGGTACATATGACTCCATGAGTGAAGAGGAGATGGAAGCCCTTGAGCAAGTGGCCATGCACCGGTGCGTGAACGAGGATGAAGATGATCTAGTCTTTTGTGATGAGGATTCAAGCCCCGCTCTCGTTGTCTCCAAAGTCTTGACACTTCAACATCAACAAGAAGAAGACCAATGATGCCACATCTTCCACACTAAGGCCGGCATCAATGGAAGGTACGTCAAGGTCATCATCGATGGAGGTAGTTGCCACAACTTGGCAAGAGAAGAACTATGTTCAAAGCTTCAATTGGTCAAGAGGAAGCACCCGCACCCCTACAAGTTTCAATGTCTAAGTGACTCCGGCACTATTTGAGTTGAGCATACGGTCCAAGTATCCTTCAAAATTGGTGCATACGAGGACACTTTGGAGTGTGATGTGGTCCCAATGACCGTTTGCCACCTCCTTCTTGGTCAACCATGGCAATTCGACCATGGTGTCATCCACAATGGGCGCACCAATCACTATAGCTTCAAAATGAAAGGAAAGGAATATGTTCTACGACCTATGTCTCCTAGTCAAGTGATAACCGACAAGCAAGCCACCAATCATGGAGAAAAGAGTGAAAAAGTGACACGCCCAAAAGTGAGTGAGAGCCACAAGCCAAATTTGAGCGCCTCTTCGCCTAGAGAGAAAAACCTCATCCTATTTGCCACCAAAAGTGAGATAAGAGAAGTGTGTGAGAACCCATCGAGTGTGATGCACTTCGCCCTTGTGTGCAAAGATGGAGAGCCAACAACTAACACCTCTCACGAGCTACCTTTAGTGTTTCAATCTCTTTTGCAGGAATTCAAAGATGTTTTCCCCGATGAGCTACCTCCGGGTCTACCTCCACTACGAGGCATTGAGCATCGAATCGGCCTCATCCCCGGAGCGCCACTTCCAAACAAAGCTCCATACCGTGTCAATCCCGAAGAAACCAAGGAGATTCAACGGCAAGTACAACAACTCATCGACAACGGTCATGTACGTGAAAGCTTAAGCCCATGTGCCGTTCCCGTTATACTTGTGCCTAAACCCGATGGAAGTTTCCGCTTGTGTTCTGATTGTAGACCCATAAATGCCATTACCGTTCGATATAGGCATCCCATTCCTCGCTTAGATGATATGCTTGATGAACTTAGTGGAGCCAACTTTTTCTCCAAAATTGATCTTAAAAGTGGCTATTATCAAATCCGCATTCAAGAAGGTGATGAATGGAAAACCGCTTTCAAAACCAAATTTGGCTTATATGAGTGGTTAGTGATGCCTATGGGTTTGTCGGAAGCACCCGGAACTTTCGTGCGTCTTATGCATCATGTGCTTAGACCTTACATTGGAGTCTTCGTTGTGGTTTACTTTGATGATATCCTTGTGTTTAGCAAAACCATGAAAGAGCACATTAATCATGTTAAATCTGTGTTGCAAACCCTCCGCAAGGAAAGCCTTTATGCGAACTTGAAAAAATACACTTTTGGCGTTGACAAAGTGGTTTTCTTGGGTTTTGTTGTCTCTTCCAAGGGTGTCCATGTTGATGAAACTAAGATCAAGGCAATTAAAACTTGGCCCCAACCCACCAATTTGCAACAAGTGCGTAGTTTTCTTGGTCTTGCAGGATTTTATCGCCACTTTGTGAAAAACTTTAGCACAATTGCCGCTCCTTTGCATGCCTTGAGTAAGAAGAATGCACCTTTTGTTTGGGGATCTTTGTAGTCCACCGCTTTTGATGAGCTTAAGTCTTTGCTTACTCATGCTCCGATTCTTGCTTTGCCCAACTTTGAGAAAACTTTTGAGGTTCATTGTGATGCAAGTGGTACCGGAATTGGCGGAGTTTTGATGCAAGAAAAACGAGCCATTGCTTATTTTAGTGAAAAACTCTCTGGTGCTCAACTTAACTATCCCATCTATGACAAAGAATTGTATGCTCTAGTGCGTGTTCTACATGTTTGGGAACATTACCTTAGACCTCATGAATTTGTCATCCATACCGATCATGAAACGCTTAAGTACTTAAAAGGCCAAACTAAGTTGAACAAGCGTCATGCCAAATGGAGTGAATTTATTGTATCTTTCCCATATGTGAACAAGTACATTAAGGGTAAAGAAAATGTTGTTGCGGATGCACTTTCACGCATATGCATGCTTGTCACTAAACTTGAGTTGAATGTCATCGGTTTTGACCATATAAAAGACTTGTATGAGCATGATCCTTCTTTTGCTACTCCTTATGCTAAGTGTTTGACGCACACGTCTTGGGAACGATACTACATAAAGGATGATTATCTTATGAGAGCTAACAAACTTTGCATTCCCGACTCTTCTCTTCATTTACTCCTTTTGCAAGAGGCTCATGGAGGCGGACTCATGGGACACTTTGGACGCGACAAGACATTCGCCACGCTCTCCAAGAACTACTTTTGGCCCAACATGTTCCGTGACGTCTCACGCTTCACCAACCGGTGCTCTACATGTTGCAAAGCTAAGTCTAAAGCTCAATCCCATGGTCTTTACATGCCACTTCCTATTCCTTATGAACCTTGGGAATACATTAGCATGGATTTTATACTTGTTGTTGTGGACCGATTTTCTAAGATGGCACATTTCATTCCTTGCAACAAGATAGACGATGCTTCACATGTTGCAAATCTCTTTTGTAGGGAAATCTTGCGTCTCCATGGATTCCCAAAGACAATCGTCTCTGACCGCGACGTCAAGTTCTTGAGTTACTTTTGGAAGACCCTATGCGCCAAGCTCGGAATCAAAGTATTGTTCTCTTTGGCATACCACCCTCAAACCGACGGCCAAATGGAGGTGACGAACCACACACTCTCCACTCTACTTCGCGTGTTGATCAAGAAGGACATCAAGGAGTGGGAGGAATGTCTACCCATCGCCGAGTACGCCTACAACCATGCAAGACATTTGACGACCGGCAAGTCCCCCTTTGAGGTCGTCTACGGCTTCAACCCGTTGTCCCCATTGGACATTCTAAATCTTCCTCTACAAGAGCGCACCAACCTCGACGCAAGTGCCCGTGCAAGCTACATCAAGAAGAT
This sequence comes from Triticum aestivum, assembly GCF_018294505.1. NCBI lineage: Eukaryota > Viridiplantae > Streptophyta > Magnoliopsida > Poales > Poaceae > Triticum > Triticum aestivum. The sequence goes on along the minus strand of NC_057804.1, from coordinate 308,727,642 downwards.
GCATGAAGATACAAGGCACACCATCGAGCGCCAAGTACAACACCTCGCGACCAAGCTCAACGTCAACAAGCACCCCATGATATTCAACATTGGAGACCTAGTGTGGCTAGACCTTCGCAAGGACCACTGCCCCAACGAACGCAAGTCCAAGCTTCTCCCTCGAGCCGGCGGACCTTTCAAGGTGCTAGCACGCTACAACAACAACGCTTACAAGATCGATCTCCCACGCGACAAGTACAACGTGAGCAACATCTTCAACGTCTCCGATCTCTCCCCGTACCATGGTGATGAGGATTTCGATCTGAGGTCGAATCTTTCACAAGGGGGGGAGATGATGCGGAGCATCCTTCAGTCATCCCCATGGACCTTCCGTCGCCTCACCAAGCACCAAGAGGGCCCATGACACGAGCTCGAGCTAAGGCTATTGAAGATAAGGTGAACTCGCTCCTCTCCGAACTCCCTCCTAATCATGAGACATGGCTACTACCTCATTCGGAAACTCTATGTGTAATCAGGTACTTGGAGACGAGCCATGGTACATCTACATCCATCGGACAAGACGGCAAGGCTACCAACCGCGAAGGTCAAGAAGAAGATCTACCGGAGAAAACTCCAGCCACCGGACGACCGGTCAGGATCGGTCGACCGGCGCCTGAAGCCCCAGCTGCCAAGTCCCAGCCAACACAGGCCCCAGCGAGCGGACGTCCGGCCCGCACTGGACGACCGGGACACTCTCCAACGAGCGGACGACCGAAGTCACCGGACGTCCGGCCCCCCTCCAACAGAATGGATATTAATGGAAGTATGAAGATACCGGACGACCGACGCCTCCTTCACAGAACGCACCTAGCGGATGTCCGACGACACCGGACGTCCGGACCCCCGTGAGCCACCGGACGACCGGTCCCCAGCGGACGTCCGGTACCTGTCTGCGCACAGTTTTGGGCCGAAGCGCATGTACCCCTCCACTTTGCCCCTTTTGCACTAAGACTATAAATAGGCCTCTCCCACCTCCTAGCTAGGGTTAGCATTAGTTTAGCTCATATTTTGTGTGAGAGCCTTGCTCATCCACTTGGTTACTTATCCTCGGAGCTCACGACCTCTTCGGAGAAGATCCCCCAAGCGGATTCAAGACCCCTTTCTAGGGAAGACTATCAAGACCTCCGCACAGAGAAGAACGGTTCCTTTGTATCCTTACCTTTGTTGATTGTGGATCATATGTTACTCTATGTTGTCGGTGATCTAGCACTCGTGTGGTTGATTTTATGTCGTTTAGTGTTTTCTCTTGTTCTCCCCGTGTTTTCCCTCTAGTTCTTCCGCGTGTTCTTCGTGATTCCCCGTAGGATCCACTCCAAACATGAAAGATCGTCCACATAGGGTTCCACCCTACATCAAAATCCCTCGTCCTCAATCAAACCAAGTCACTTTTGCTCAAGCTCAAGAACAACAACGACTACGGCGCCAAGAGGAAGAACGAGCGCATCTACACCAAGAGCAACAAGACGCCGAGGCTCAATGTCTTCAACAACAACTACGTGAAGCGCAAGCTCTTGAGGCACAATGTGCCCTTCAAGAATCAAGTCGAGCTATCGCCAACCGCAATCGCGAACGGCGTAATCAAGAGGAAGCCCTTCGAGAAGAAATCCAAGAGAAGAACTACCAACCGCGTGTGCAACGTCAAGCCCCACAAGCTCCTCCACAAGCTCGTCAAGCTCTACCTCAACCTCAAGTTCAACAAGAGCAAGTTGATCATGGACTTCCTCCACGCCAAGGGCAACATGAGGATGAGTACCCTCCACGTCAAGGGCGTCATCATCACCATCGCCGACAACACAATGAAGAGCAACGCTATGGCAAGCTCAAATTCACAATGCCCAAGTTCAATGGAAGCAATGACCCCGAAGAATACCTCTCATGGGCATTGAAGGTCGACAAAATCATTCGTTTGCACAACTATGAGGAAGAGAAGAAGATCGCTATGTCATCTCTTGAGTTCCAGGACTATGTGCTCATATGGTGGGAACAAGGCCTTGAGCGCCGATAAGCAAGAGGTGAACCTCCAATCACCACTTGGGCTCAAATGAAGGATGTCATGCGAGCACGTTTTGTGCCCACATACTACAACCGCGATCTCTTCAAGAAGCTACAACTCCTCAAACAAGGAACAAAGAGTGTTGAAGAATAATACAAGGAAATGGAGATTGCCATGATTCGAGCCAATGTCACTAAGGATGATGAGCAAACAATGGCACGATTCTTGGATGGACTCAATCATCCCATCAAGAAGATCGCCGACTTCCAACCCTAGTCCAACCTCATTGAGCTCGTGCATCAAGCTACAAAGGCGGAACGTCAAGTGGAAGATGACTTCAAGTACGCCAAGTACTCATCCAAGACCTATGGCTTCTCCAATAACCAAGCTTCAACAACTACTCCAACTTCGACATCAACCAAGCCTTCTCCAAGCAACGACGACAAGTCAAGTTACAAGAAAACTTCGGCAAGTTCAAGTCGTCTTCCTCCTACTACAAGCAACTTCAAGACGCGTGCTTCGTCTTCTACTCTGACCGATAAGACCATCAAGACAAGCTCCTTCAAGTGTTTCACCTGCGGCGGCCGAGGCCACAAGTCCTATGAATGCACAAACAAGTGCACCATGATCCTCAACGACGATGGCACCTACAACTCAATGAGTGAAGATGAAATGGAAGATTTTGAGCAAGTGGCCATGCACCGGCGCGTGAACGAGGATGAAGATGATCAAGTCTTTTGTGATGAAGATACGAGCCCCGCTCTTGTTGTCTCCAAGGTCTTGACTCTTCAACATCAACAAGAAGAAGACCAAAGATGCCATATCTTCCACACCAAGGCCGGCATTAATGGAAGGTCCGTCAAGGTCATCATCGATGGAGGTAGTTGCCACAACTTGGCAAGTGAAGAACTATGCTCCAAGCTCCAATTGGTCAAGAGGAAGCACCCGCACCACTACAAGGTTCAATGGCTAAGTGACTCTGGCACTATCCGAGTTGAGCATACGGTCTAAGTCTCCTTCAAAATTGGTGCATATGAAGACACTTTGGAGTGTGATGTGGTCCCCATGCTCGTTCGCCACCTCCTTCTTGGTAGGCCATGGCAATTCGACCGTGGTGTCATCCACAACGGGCGTACCAATCACTATAGCTTAAAGATCAAAGGGAAGGAATATGTGCTATGACCTATGTCTCCTAGTCAAGTGATAGCCGACAAGGAAGCCACCCATCATGGAGAGAAGAGTGAGAAAGTGATCCACCAAAAAGTGAGTGAGAGCCACAAGCCAAACGTGAGCCCCTCTTCGCCTAGAGAGAAAAACCTGAAACTATTTGCAACAAAGAGTGAGATGAGGGAAGTGTGTGAACCCATCGAGTGTGATGCACTTTGTCCTTGTGTGCAAGGATGGAGAACCAAAAACTAACACCTCTCACGAGCTACCTTTAGTGTTTCAATCTCTTTTGCAGGAATTCCAAGATGTTTTCCCCAATGAGCTACCTCCGGGTCTACCTCCTCTACGAGACATTGAGCATCGAATCGACCTCGTCCCCGGAGCGCCACTTCCAAACAAAGCTCCATACCATGTCAATCCCAAAGAAACCAAGGAGATTCAATGGCAAGTACAACAACTAATCGACAACGGTCATGTACGTGAAAGCTTAAGCCCTTGTGTCGTTCCCGTTATACTTGTGCCTAAGCCCGATGGAAGTTTCCGCTTGTGTTCCGATTGTAGACCTATAAATTCTATTACCGTAAGCTATAGGCATCCCATTCCTCGCTTAGATGATATGCTTGATGAACTTAGTGGAGCCAAATTTTTCTCAAAAATTGATCTTAAAAGTGGCTATTACCAAATACACATTCAAGAGGGTGATGAATGGAAAACTGCTTTCAAAACCAAATTTGGCATATATGAGTGGTTAGTTATGCCTATGGGTTTATCGGAGGCTCCCGGTACTTTCGTGCGCCTCATGCATTATGTGCTTTGCCCTTATATTGGAGTCTTTGTTGTGGTTTATTTCGATGACATTCTTGTGTTTAGCAAAACCATGAAAGAGCATCTTAATCATGTTAGGGCTGTTTTACAAACCCTTCGCAAGGAAAGTTTTTATGCAAACATGAAAAAGTGCACATTTGGTGTTGACAAAGTGTTTTTCTTGGGTTTTGTTGTATCTTCCAAGTGTGTCCATGTTGATGAATCTAAAATCGAAGCACTTAACACTTGGCCCCAACCCACCAATTTGCAACAAGTGCGTAGTTTTCTTGGTCTAGCAGGTTTTTATCGTTGCTTTGTGAACGATTTTAGCACTATCGCAGCTCCTTTGCATGCCTTGAGTAAGAAGAATGCTCCTTTTGTTTGGGGATCTTTGCAATCCACCGCTTTTGATGAGCTCAAGTCTTTGCTTACTCATGCTCTGATTCTTGCTTTGCCTAATTTTGACAAAACTTTTGAGGTTAATTGTGATGCAAGTGATACCGGAATTGGAGGAGTTTTGATGCAAGAAAAACGAGCCATTGCATATTTTAGTGAAAAACTCTCTGGTGCTCAACTTAACTATCCCATCTATGAAAAAGAATTGTATGCCTTAGTGCGTGTGCTACATGTTTGCGAACATTATCTTAGACCTCATCAGTTTGTCATCCATACCGATCATGAAACGCTTAAGTACTTAAAAGGTCAAACTAAGTTGAACAAGCGTCATGCCAAATGGAGTGAATTTATTTAATCTTTTCCCTATGTGATCAAGTACATTAAGGGTAAGGAAATGTAGTTGCCGATGCACTTTCACGCATATGCACACTTGTCACTAAACTTGAGTTGAATGTTATTGGCTCGGAGCACATAAAAGACTTGTATGCTAATGATCCATCTTTTGGAACTCCTTATGCTAAATGATTGACGCATACATCTTGGGAACAATATTACATCAGGGATGGTTATCTTATGAGAGCTAACCAACTTTGCATTCCCGAGTCTTCTCTTCGTTTGTTCCTTTTGCAAGAGGCTCATGGAGGTGGACTCATGGGACATTTCGGACGCGACAAGACATTTGCCACGCTCTCCAAGAACTACTTTTGGCCCAAGATGTTCCGTGACGTCTCACGCTTCACCACCCGATGCTCTACATGTCACAAAGCTAAGTCTAAAGCTCAATCCCATGGTCTTTACATGCCTCTTCCTATTCCTTATCAACCTTGGGAAGACATTAGCATGGATTTTGTACTTGGTTTGCCTAGAACTCAAAATGGCAAGGAGTCTGTGTTTGTTGTTGTGGACTGATTTTCTAAGATGGCACATTTCATCCCTTGCAACAAGATAGACGGTGCTTCACACGTTGCGAATCTCTTTTGTAGGGAAATCTTGCGTCTCCATGGAGTACCAAAGACAATCGTCTCCGACCGCAATGTCAAGTTCTTGAGTTACTTTTGGAAGAACCTATGTGCCAAGCTCGAAATCAAGCTCTTGTTCTCATCCGCATACCACCCTCAAACCGACGGCCAAACGGAGGTGACGAACCATAAACTATCCACTCTACTTCGCGTGTTGATCAAGAAGAACATCAAGGAGTGGGAGGAGTGTCTACCCATCGCCGAGTACGCCTACAACCGTGCAAGACATTCGACGGCCGGCAAGTCCCCCTTCAAGGTCGTCTACGGCTTCAACCCGTTGTCCCCATTGGAAATTCTACCTCTTCCTGTACAAGAGCGCAACAACCTCGGCGCAAGTGCCCATGCAAGCTACATTAAGAAGATGCATGAAGATACAAGGCACACCATCGAGCGCCAAGTACAACGACTCGCGACCAAGCTCAACGTCAACAAGCATCCCATGAAATTCAACACTGGAGACCTCGTGTGGCTACACCTTCGCAAGGACCGTTTCCCCAACGAACGCAAGTCCAAGCTTCTCCCTCAAGCCGACGGACCCTTCAAGGTATTAGCACACTACAACAACAACGCTTACAAGATCGATCTCCCACGCGACAAGTACAACGCGAGCGACATCTTCAACGTCTCCAATCTCTCCCCGTACCATGGTGATGAGGATTTTGATCCGAGGTTAGATCTTTCCCAAGGGAGGGGAAATGATGCGGAGCATCCTTTGGTCATCCCGATGGACCTTCCATCGCCTCACCAAGCCCCAAGAGGACCCATGACTAGAGCACGTGCTAGAGCTCTCGAGACCGAGGTGACTTCTCTCCTTAATGATATCTCATATGATCCTCTCGAGACATGGCTACTACCTCAATCCGAAATGTTGTGCATGATTAGGTACCAAGAGGACCCTCCCGAGGATGCACGTGGAGATGGTCAAGACCCCAAGTCCGTGGAAGAAGAGAACCAATGGAATAAGGCAAGGACAGCCTCGAGGCACCGGACATCCGGCCAGGACCCCGGACATTCGGCCCCTGGAGATCCACAAGGCCAAGCATCTGCAGAAGAAGCTACAGGGACCGGACATCTGGCGTCCAGCCCAGACATCTGGCCCCCACCGGAAATCCGGCCTAAATCCCGGACATCCGACACTGGTGTCCAGGGAGCACAGAAGCTTGCCTCGACAGCACGGACGTCCGGCGTTCGCCCCGGACATCCGGTGCCTCCCGAAGCCGTGGACATCCGGCCCCTCTGAGCGGACATCCTCGGGAGGGTCCTCTTGGTACCTAATCATGCACAACATTCCGGATTGAGGTAGTAGCCATGTCTCGAGAGGATCATATGAGATATCATTAAAGAGAGAAGTCATCTCGGTCTCGAGAGCTCTAGCACGTGCTCTAGTCATGGGTCCTCTTGGGGCTTGGTGAGGCGATGGAAGGTCCATGGGGATGACCGAAGGATGCTCCGCATCAGAAAATGTAGTTGCGGATGCACTTTCACGCATCTGCACGCTTGGCACTAAACTTGAGTTGAATGTTATTGGCTTTGAGCAAGTAAAAGACTAGTATGCTAATGATCCATCTTTTGCTATTCCTTATGCTAAATGTTTGACGCATACATCTTGGGAACAATATTACATCAAGGATAGTTATCTTATGAGACCTAACAAACTATGCATTCCCGAGTCTTCTCTTCGTTTGCTCCTTTTGCAAGAGGCTCATGGTGGCGGACTCATGGGACACTTCGGACGCGACAAGACATTCGCCACGCTCTCCAGGAACTACTTTTGGCCCAAGATGATCCGCGACATCTCATGCTTCACCACAAGATGCTCAACATGTCGCAAAGCTAAGTCTAAAGATCAATCTCATGGTCTTTACGTGCCTCTTCCTATTCCTTATCAACCTTGGGAAGACATTAGCATGGATTTTGTACTTGGTTTGCCTAGAACTCAAAATGGAAATGATTTCGTGTTTGTTATTGTACACAGATTTTCTAAGATGGCACATTTCATTCCTTGCAACAAGATAGACGATGCTTCACACATTGCAAATCTCTTTTGTAGGGAAATCTTACGCCTCCATGGAGTACCAACGACAATCGTCTCTGACCGCGACGTCAAGTTCTTGAGTTACTTTTGGAAGATGCTATGCGCCAAGCTCGGAATCAAGCTCTTGTTAGCATCCGCATAGCATCCTCAAACCGACGGCCAAACGGAGGTGACGAACAGGACACTATCCACTCTACTTTGTGTGTTGATCGAGAAGAACATCAAGGAGTGGGAGGCGTGTCTACCCATCGCCGAGTACGCCTACAACCGTGCAAGATATTCGACTACTGGCAAGTCCCCCTTCAAGGTCGTCTACGTCTTCAACCCGTTGTCGCCATTGGACATTCTACCTCTTCCTCTACAAGAGCGCACCAACATGGATGCGAGTGCACGAGCAAGCTACATCAAGAAGATGCATGAAGATACAAGGAACACTATCGAGCGCCAAGTACAACGACTAGAGACCAAGCTCAACGTCAACAAGCAACCCATGATCTTCAACATTGGTGATCTCGTGTGGCTACACCTTCGCAAGGACCGCTTCCCCAACGAACGCAAGCCCAAACTTCTCCCTTGAGCCGATGGACCCTTCAAGGTGCTAGCACGCTACAACGATAACGCCTACAAGATTGAACTCCCACGATACAAGTACAACGTGAGCGATATCTTCAACATCAAAGACCTCGCATTTCCATGGTGATGAAGATTTTGATCCGAGGTCGGATCTTTCCCAAGGGAGGGGAGATGATGCGGAGCATCCTTCCATCATCCCCATGGACTCTAGACTGACACATCCAACCCCACGAGGACCCATGACAAGAGCTAGAGCACGTGCTTTGGAAACCGAGGTGAACTCCTTCCTACTAGACATGCATATGGACACAAATGGAACATGTTTACTACCTCACCAAAATATGCTATGCCTCCTTAGGTATGAAGAGGGACATCACCAAGAAGCTCAGGAGCATCACCAAGGAGAAGGAGGACCACCCCAAGGGCGTGCGAACCAAGAAGAAGGACAACAGCAGCACCACAGGAAGCTCCAGGCGACCCCGTGCGCACGGCCCCCGAGACCCCGTGCCCACGGGCCTCCCAGGAAGTTGACGCTGGAGCACCCCGTGCGGACGGGTCTCTACCGTGGCCAGGGGACCCCCGTGCGCACGGGCTCAACTTACATCGTGCGCACGGGCCTCCCATGATGGCCGGCTGAGATTGCACCTTCGGCTCCTCTTCATCTCCTTTGACCCCAAGGTTATATATTCCGTACCAAGGACCATGTTTAGGGTTAGCAAAGTATTAGATGAGATATTTGTGAGCTTTGCTCCTTCACCTTCCCTCTTGGAGGATCAAGACCCCCTAGGGAAGAATCCTTTTGGATTTCAAGACCTCCACAAGGAGAAGACTACCTTCAAGACCCCATCTCCTTTGGATTTGGGATGAACTTTGCCATTGTATCTTTCCTTTGATTGTGTTTGTGACTTGTGGATCTTGTGTTGTTACCCTAGTGGATGTGTAATCGGGAATTGTTGGAGTGATTGCATCTTAGTATTCATCTTTGTGTTCTTGTTGTTTCTCTCCTTTTCCCCCTCCATGTATGAAAAGATCCCTCTTAGGGTTCTACCCTACATCACCTACTATCCCTAGTTCCCTACTAAAGAGCGAGTTGAGGGCATGCCTGCTCCCCTGACTATGACCCACAAAGAGAAGAAGAAGCGGAGGACGACAGAGGTTGTCCCCAGCACCCTTTGCCGCAGCACCAGAGCTAACCGTTATGATGGGTTTAAGGCCCCATCAATGGCAGAAGGGCATCAGTACAAGAGCAAGGTCAAGCCTTGCCAAGTCCCCACAGCTCCAACACAGATCAACACCACCTCGACTGCTCTGGATGTGGTTCTACCCCCGATGCGCATCCCGATGCTACAGGCAATCGGCATGACACGTGTGACATACCTGCTAAAGAGCTCTCCCCTGCCAAGCTTTGGGCGACAAAGCAGGGTGCGTCATCTTCCTCCACCTAGCTTCCATGCCCCTCGCTTGCAGTGGAACGTTTTAGTTTGCAACATTCGTGGAATTAATTCGGATGACAAGACTCTAGTGATTAAAAATGTGATCGGATGCATCTGGTTGTAGTATCGTTTGTTTGCAGGAGACTAAGCACGCCTATTTTGGTCAGACTTATATTAAATCCTTTTGCCCGCGCCGACTGGATAAATTTGCTTTTATACCCTCTCATAGTTCATCTGGTGGCTTGATTACTATTTGGAATGGCTCTACTTTTGATGGAAATGTCATTTTCTTAGATTTCTTTGCATTGAGTATTGCATTCACTTCCAAAGCTTCTGGACATTCTTGGACTTTGTTCAATGTATATGGGCCATGCAGGGGAGATTATCGCACACCATTTACTAATTGGCTCTATGACTTAGAAATCCCGGATACAAAGGATTGGCTCTTAGTGGGAGACTACAACTTTATCAGATCCTCTAGTAACCAAAACAAACCGGGGGGAAATGCTAATGATATCCTACTTTTCAATGATATTATTCGAGCACAAGCACTGACTGAAATCCCTTTGAAGGGACGATCCTATACTTGGAGTAACATGCAAACGGATCCATTGCTCAAGCAGATACATTGGTTCTTCTCCTCCTGCCATTGTACCCAATCTTTCCCGAACACTATTGTTACTCCCTTGGGCAAACCAGTGTCAGGTCACACCCCGTGTGGTCAATATAGAAACCTCGATCCCCAAGAGGAAAATTTTCCGATTTGAAAATTACTGGATCAACTACTCAGGGTTCCTTGGTGTGGTGGAGTCCTCTTGGGATAAACCATGCCATGCCAACAACAATGCAGCTCTGTTATGTAGGAAAATGAAAAACTTGTGATATGATCTCAAGAGATGGAGCAAAAACATTTCACGCCTTTCAATCCTCATTCAAAATTCTCGTTGGGCCCTTAATGAGCTAGATAGGCTTGAAAACCAGCGACCGCTCACTGTGCCTGAAACAAATTTTCCCTCGATTTTTAAAGCCCACTTGCTCAAGCTTCTTCAGTATCAAAACCAGTACTGGCGGAAAAGATGTACGATTAGATATATCAAATTTGGTGAAGAGAATACAAAGCTTTTTCATGCCCTGGCTACAGAGCGTTATAGGAGGAACTCTATGGCCTCGCTAAAACTACTGGATGGATCTGTGGTAACTAATACCAACTCCAAAGAAGCAGATCTATACACATATAAGTCCACACTTGGTGAAACCTCTAACCCCATCTTGAAATTTAATCCGGCCGCAATCGTCAAAAAATTGGAGGGACTAGAGATCCTTTCGACACCTTTCTCGAGCTGAGATCAATGAGGTGGTCAGATCAATGCCTGTGGACCATGCTCCTGGCCCTGATAACGCTCAAGGCGTGCTGGCATATCAAAAAGGAGGATTTTTTAAGCTTTGTGATGAATTTTATGAGGGCAATCTAGAACTCACCAATGTTAACTCTGGATTCATAACCCTGATACCAAAAATTAGCTCACTAGAAAGGGCTAATGATTTTCACCCAATTACGCTCCTGAACTACTGTCTAAAAATCATTACTAAAATGCTGGCAAACAGGCTCCAAAAAGTTGTTTTGAATATAGTCCATAAGAATCAATACGGGTTCCTGCGTACTCGCACTATCTAGGACTGCCTTGCGTGGGCTTTTGAGTATATATATATTAATGCCAAAGCTCAAAGAAACCTATTGTTCTGCTCAAACTTGACTTTGCAAAGGCCTTCAATACTATTGATCACTCCGCTATGTTGAAGATCATGGAACAAATGGGATTTGATGACCGCTGGCTTGGATGGATCAAGTGCATCTTTGGATCTGGGTGATCCTCTATTCTCCTAAGTGGAGTCATTGGGAGACAATTTGACTGCAAATGCGGGGTGCGACAGGGCAACCCACTCTCCCCTCTTATCTTTGTACTCGCTGGAGATTTACTCCTGTCATTGACTAATGATGCGTACACCCGTGGCCTGATTGAGATGCCAATCCCCTCGCGACGGACTCTGGATTATCTAGTGGTGCAATATGCCGATGACACTATCCTAGTAATGCCAGCTAACCCCAAACAAGAACTCATTATGAAATAGCTCTTGGTTCATTATACAGAGTCGATAGGCCTCAAAATAAACTTTGGCAAATCCATACTTGTTCCTCTCAACATCGATGAAGATTTGATATCGACGTTGGCCCAAACCTGGCAATGCACAGTGGGGCGATGGCCTTTACGTATATTGGACTGCCCATGGGGACTACCAGACCCACAGTGAATGATCTCATGCTGATTGTGGAGAGGGCTGAACGTAAACTCTCTTCATCACTATGCATGATGAACCGAGGGAGTAAACTGACCCTATTGAATTCATTGATAACCTCTCTTATGATCTACCTCATGTGCACGCTTAAGTTCCCACTGAAATTGATAGAGCACCTGGACAAACTCAGAAGAAGATGCCTCTGGCATAAAAAACTGAGCATGGGATATGTGTAATTCTCTAGCAGCATGGGACCTAGTATGCAGACCAAAGAAACATGGGGGCCTAGGGGTGCTGAACATTAAACTCCAAAATGAGGGCCTGCTTCTCAAGTTTCTTCATAGCTTTTACAATAAACGGGATACTCCGTGGTGCACTTTGGTCTGGGACACATATTATGAGTACCAAATCCCCCATGCTTCTGATTTGTGCGGGTCGTTCTGGTGGAGGGATGTGATGAAATTGAGTGATATATATAGAGGGATCACCAATGTGGTTGTTGGAGATGGGGCATTTGCACTATTCTGGAAGGATATGTGGCAAAATAGAATTCTTGAAACATTGCATCCACAAGCATTTTCCTTCACTAAAATGCAGGATGCTTCTGTGGGCTCCTTCTTGTCTATAACAAATATCCAGGATGGTTTCCATCTACCAATGTCCACACGGGCTTGATGGAGGTCTTGGACATGCAAGCAAGTATGCAAGACATTGTTCTGAGTGCCATGGCAAGGGACACTTGGGTCTGCTCATGGGGGGGCCCTAGTCCTCCAGCAAATATTACAAAAACTATTTCAAAGGGGTGATCGCGGATGAGGCCTTTGGATGGATTTGGAAATCTAAATGCACGATGAAGATTAAGGTGTTTTCTTGGCTTCTATTGGCTGATCATGTGAACACTAAATGCATGCTGAGAAGGAGACACTACAACATAAGTGGTGGGGTTACGTATGCGCTATGTGCTCAAGGAACATATGATACTATGGAACACTTGTTTTCGAATGCCCCATCAGTGTGGCATGATGGGCAGAGCTTGGGATCGATTGGGCCCTCAACGGCAACAGATTGAACATTGTGCACTACGGAAAAGAAAGATGGAACCATACCATGTTCATGGATATATTTCTGACAGCTGCTTGGAGCGTGTGGAAGGAACGTAATAACAAAGTGTTAAGAGCCATCCCCCCCACTCTAGCCTCCTGGAGAGAGAGATTCAAAATAGATTTTAGGCTGCTAGTCCATAGGGTTAAGCCCTCTCGGGGACCATTTACTTCTAGCTTTGTAGACTCTCTAGTGTAAAGTAACAAAGTGTAAAAAACCAGGTCATAAGGATGTGACAATATACTGGCTCCCCTTTGCTGGGTTGGCTGGCATTCGTTCATGCACCCCTATGGACCATGGATGTGTAACTTTGCTACGGTGATATAGAAAGTCAGTTGAAACTCTCCTACTATCATTGATTGCTAAAAAAACATATGGGCCAATCAGCCCCTTGTGGTTCGACAGGGGGGATGAGCACATTGCACAAGGAGCAGAGAATGTAGAACAACACGATAGAGATCACACGGGCAGTTTTACCTAGGTTCGGGCCGCCGCGAGGTGTAAAACCCTACTCCTGCTTGATGGGAGGACCGTGGTGGAGATGCAACACTCTAGCCCGGCAGGGTTGCCTCGGGACGAGAGAAGCTACGTGTGTATGAGTATACAAGGGTCCAAATCCTCTCTATGGTTGCCATGGCCCTCCTTTTATAGATCAAGGGGTCACCACAGTAGCAAATCAGTCTTTGTGCAGTGATTAGATAGCAAATAGTGTTATCATAGCTAACTAAGTAGACAGGGCAGAGCGCATTAAATGCGCCAGTTAATGTCACATCAAGGCATGCCCGAGAAGCCTTGCCGGGAAGTTCGACCAGCTTCTCTCATGCCTGCTTGACACATCTCTGGACAGGTGTCATTTGGAGGGGATTCCCATAGGAAATGGCTGCCATGTGGCAAAAACTAGCCACTTAGTCACTTGGGGGCTTGACACCGCACCGGTCGATGACTTGCGTCGCTTTGAGGTGGAGCGGTGAAGCCTTGGCAGGGTAGTTTGCCTTCGTGGGGCCTGGAAGGCCTGCCGGTATGGTGTTGAGGCTCGTCTTCCGGGTGACCTTGACCTTGCCAGGCTCGCCTACTTGGCAAGGGAGGTTTTCCCTTGGTGGCATCTTGCTTCCATTGGCTTGACTTGGTCTTCTTGATCCGCTCTCTGACTCCTCAAAGAGCCGATCTCTTTTGCTTGGTCTGGTCTTAAATGTTGAGTCTTGCTCTTAGGCTTGTGTACAGTCTGGGCAACAGACCCAGGGTTTGTTGCACTGACAATTTACTAGCAAGTTTATATCATTTTTTGGGACTAACCTATTGACATAGTGCCTAGTGCTAGTTGCTGTGTTTTGGTTGTTTTTCATTTTGCAGAATATCAATATCAAACGGAGTCCAAATGCCACCAAACTTTTTGGAGATTTTTTCTGCCCAGAAGACACCCAGGGAGCCAAAGAAGTACACATGAAGAGACCTGTGGGCCCCATTAGGCCCCAAGGCGCGCCAAAGGCCCCTGGCGCCCCTTGGTGGGTAGTGGAGCCCACGGGAAGCTTCTCCATAGACATCCACCTCTATAAACACCCTAAAGTCCCCAAAACCCTAGGGGAGTCAAGAGGAATCCAGTTTCTGCCGCCACAAGTTCCAGAACCACAAGATCCAACCTAGAGGCTTCTTTCGGCACTCTTCCGGAGGCGTCAACAATCACGGACGGGTTCTTCATCATCCTTGTTGCCCCTTTGATGATGCGTGAGTAGTTTATCACAGACGGTCCGTAGCTAGTATCTAGATTACTTCTTCTCTCCCTTTTTACTCTTCAATACAATGTTCCCTCGATGTTCTTGGAGATCTATTTGATGTAATGACTTTTTGCGGTATGTTTGTTGTGATCCGATGAATTGTGAGTTTATGATCAGTTCTATCCATGAATATTATTTGATTCTTTGATGAACTCTTTTATGCATGATTGTTATAGCCTTGCGTTTTTTTCTCCGAAATTTTGGTTTGGTTTGGCAAACTAGATTGATTTTTCTTGCCATGGGAAGAGGTGCTTTGTGATGGATTCGATCTTGTGGTGCTAAATCTCAGTGACATAAAGAGACATGAAACACATGTATCATTGCTATTAAGGATGAAAAGATGGGTTCTATCCTTGCATGAATTGATCTTGTCTACATCATGTCATCGTTCTTCTTGCATTACTCTGTTTTTCCAAGAATTTAATACACTAGATGCATGTTGGATAGCGGTCAATGTGTGGAGTAATAGTAGTAGATGCAGAATTGTTTGGGTCTACTAATCATGGACGTGATGCCTATATACATGATCATAGCCTTGGATATCGTCATGATTATTCGCTTTTCTATCAACTGCCCAACAGTAATTTGTTTGCCCACTGTATGCTATTTTCCCGGCAGAAGCCTCTAGTTAAAACTACGGCCCCCGGGTCTAGTTTCCTATCATATAAAACAAAAAATACTTTGCTGCATTTTTCCTTTATTCATTTTATTTTGTTTTTTGCTAGATCTATTTATCAAATCTCATACAAAATATATCTCAATACCAAGGAGGGATTGACAACCCCTCTTACTCGTTGGGTTGCAAGTTGTTGTTGTTGTTGTTGTGCAGGTGTTGTTTATAGTGTCTTGCTTAGTTCTCCTATTGGATGGATAACCTTGGTTTCATAACTGCCTGAAATATTAACCTTTGTTGTGCTGCATCATCCTCTCCTCTATGTGGAAATACCAACACAGATACAAGCAATCAGGAAGAATTTCTGACACCGTTGCCGAGGAGACATCATCAACATCTATCACGTTCCTATGCATAAACTTTCATCTCCTTGCAATTACTTTATTTGCCATTTACCTCTCGTTTTCATCTCCACCACTTCTAAAATGTTTTTCCAAAAATACAAAAATGTTTTTTTGTTTGCTTTTTTGTTTTGGTCATCCTATCATCATGACAAGCATGATTACCCCTCCTTTGTCACTACTCCCTCCGTCCCATAATGTAAGACGCTTTTTGACTCTAGTGTAGTGTCAAAAAACGTCTTACATTGTTGGACGGAGGGAGTAGATTTTAAAGTTCTATAATTCAAACATAAACAAGGAGAAAATTTGAAAGATGCCTAGTATAGGTTAATGGAATCTTATCGTGTTTGCAATATAAAAGGAGATGCAAATATTTTGCTCCGCAATTTTTATATAGGTTTAACCATGCATCACAGAAAACTTTTGGATTTTGCTGCTAAAGGGAATTTTGTTGAGATTGATGCTAATGCTGCTTATGAAATAATAGAGGGGATATTGGGAGTTCCACCTCCACAAAAAGGATATACTTTTACTAAAGAAAGGTTTCAAATATTAGACAAATTGGGTGATATACAGAAAAATTTGGTTGCGTTGCAAAAGTCTAAGAAACCTCTCAAAAATATTAGTGGAAACCTCAATCGCATTAATACTTTGATTACTTTGTCTAATAAGCGGTTGGATATTTTGGATCTCAAGATGGTCTCATTTCCTGAGAATATTGGGAAGCGTAAAGAGCATTTTGGGTTTGAGAAAACTTCTACAAAGATAGCAAAAACAAAAGATGACAAAAGTTGAATCTATGCATTATGGCTAGCTAGGTGTGTAAAACAATAGCGCTTGTTGCTAGGCAACCCAATATTTACCGTTTATTTTTTCTTTTCTATTTTTAGTTAGTGTTTGTGCCAAGTAATGCCTTTAGGATGGCATGGGTGATAGTTGACATGATCCTGTTGGAAAACAGAAATTTTTATGTCTAGTAGTTGAATTTTTAAAAATCACAGAAGCGACAAAAATTTCTGAATTTTTCTACACTAGATTTATATACAAATTGCTTACGCTATCCTAATGTTTCAGAATTTTTGGAGTTATAGAAGTATGGTT
The DNA here is from genome assembly GCF_018294505.1 of Triticum aestivum. NCBI lineage: Eukaryota > Viridiplantae > Streptophyta > Magnoliopsida > Poales > Poaceae > Triticum > Triticum aestivum. The sequence goes on along the minus strand of NC_057804.1, from coordinate 308,710,900 downwards.
AAAGTACATATTACTACAGTGATAGAGGAGGGGTGTCCCGATCTTTCGATGAGATGATAACTATCGATTTGGTGGAGACGACTTTGACGATTTGACTACAAACGTGCACAACGTTGCACCTTAGCAATCGCTAAACCAACTCCGAGTTGTTATTGACCAAGCCGGAGCACGATCAACCTGACCACGAAGGTCTACTCCTGCAAGCAATCGAAGAACAAGCAAGAATATGATTAAGCAATCTGAATATTGCGAGTATGGATGAAGTATTGATAAAAGTGGGGTTTCATAAGCGGTCTTGGTCTGGTCGTTGGACACAAACGAAGTACACAAAGTTGCAGCGATGGCCAACTTTTAACTAAATAAAACCCAAGTCTAAACGGTGCCTTAAGGGCTGTATTTATAGGGGAAAAGAGAGGGGATTTCGTCCACCCTTGGCAAGGTGGGACTAAAACACCTCCTAAGTCATTTCCCCTACAATATGGACTCTAAAAATAGCCAACTAAAGGGTATTTCGAAAATACATGGGCCTAGCCCAAAACTAAGGTGACACGACACCAATAGTAAGCGATGGATGAAATTTGTGAAAGATGTATATTACGTCCATCTTTTTGTATGTCATCATGGTGGCTTCAAAGTGCGGAAATCTCCTCCAGAAACTCCGTTCTTATTCCCTTCGCACGTGCCTTCATCATAGTGCTTGATCATGCTCCAATTTTCATTCTTCTTGTCCATACTAGGTGCTTCAACTGTAACCAACACAAATATATCTAAGTTAGGCAGCATCACATTCTCATGAACAATAGAAACATCACCAAGAAACGAAAGTACCTGATAATTTAACTGGCGTGCATGAGCTCTAGTAATTGGTCCAATAGGTATAGTAGCTGGGGTTATGGGTGTAACTGTGTTAGCCATGTCCTCATCATACAGACTGTTCTATTTTTGACAGATTTTGTTTTTGTTCCATTGTGTGCTTATTTTGATGAATCTATGGATTGTATCGAGGGGTATATGCCATGATAAAGTTACAATACAGTAGGTATAATGCAATAGTAAAATATGAATGGGTTGGCAACAATACGTAGAGTGGTGATTTGCTTTATTATACTAACGGATCTCACGAAAGTTTTGTTAAGTTTTGTGTGATTGAAGTTTTCAAGTTTTTGGTCAAATCACGATGGATGAAGGAATAAGGAGTAAAAAGAGCCTAAGCTTGGGGATGCCCATGGGAGCCCAAGGTAATATTCAAGGAGTACCAAGCAATTAAGCTTGGGATTACCTAGGAAGGTATCCCCTCTTTTTTCTAATGACCATTGGTAATTTTAGTTGGAGCTATATTTTTATTTGTTACATATCATGAGTTTTGGTTGGAGCGTCTTGCATTATATGATTCTTTGCTTGTTTTGCTTTTTAGTTTGTCACAATTATCCTTGCTGGATTCACCTATTTGAGAGAGCCATAATGATGCTATGATTTGTTAGAATTTCTCTATGTGCTTCACTTCAATTTTTTGAGCTAGGAATTGCTCTAGTGCTTCACTTATATCTTTTTGAGCACGGTGGTATAAAATTTTGAAGAAATACTCTCATGCTTCACTTTGATTATTTTGAGAGTTAGTAAATTTTGAAGAAATATTGTGATGCTTCATTTCGATTATTCTGAGAGTAAGGAAATTCTGAAGAAATATTTATGCTCTCATTTCTCACTTAAATTTATTTGAGAGATTGAAAAGCAGCAATGGTGATATATGAAATTAGTCCCAAAGTGATAGATATTCTAGGGGGATATAATAAAAACTTTCATGAAGATCATTGGACAATATAAACTTGATTCCTTGTAATAGTTTTGAGATATGGAGATAGTAAAATCTGAGTCATGTTAGTGAGTAATTATGCTTAGTAAGATTGTGGGTGTTATGGTTTGTGATTCCCTATGCAAGAACAAAAGTCAATAATTATGCAATAAAGTTATATCCTACTTGTGGTGCATTATTCGGTGTTAGTTATGTTTAATGCTTGTTTATGATCGTTTTCATTTCTTGTTGGTCGCTTCTCAATCTATTTGCTAGCCTTCATTTGTACTAAGCAGGAATACTGCTTGTGCATCCAACTCCTTAAACCCAAAGTTGTGCCAAATGAGTCCACCATACGTACCTATATGCGGTATTTACATGCCATTCCAAGTAAATTTGTATGTGTCAACTCTAATTTTCAAAATGAATTTCCTTTTTGTGTGTACCTCTCATGAAGCAGTAGGGGGTAGCCAATATTTTCCATGGTAGATATTTTATTCTCACGATCACTGTTTATTCACTTGTCATTGCACGAGATTGTGGCAAGGTAATAGGGATGCCCAGTCCCAAAATGAGTTTTCTTATATGTTATAAATAATAAATTCCTTGGAAAATGTTGGTATGGAAGGCACCCGTGGATACAAGTAGCCATGTATTGTAAATGAATGGTGGAAAAAGGAATAAACTTTATGTTATGTTTGGGGACCGCCTATGATTTATATAGCATGGAAAGTATTGGGAATTCTGGGTCATTTTCGTCGACAGGAAACGCATGCCACTCAAAACAGTTTTATCTCTCAATTTATGCTATGAGCTCTGTCACCTCTACAAATCACTGCTTCCCTCTGCGAAGGGCCTATCTATTTACTTTATGCAATTTTTATTTTTATTTGAGTGTCCATATTCTCTTATAAAGCACCAACTAGGGAACACTATTGGCATACTTGTGCATTGGATATACCTAATATTTGAGTATGTTTCATGAATGGATGATTGGTTGAGCATAATGGGCTTGGGATAGCTTTCTTTAGTGTTGATATTTTGAAAGACATGGTTGCATGTTGATATTCTTGAGTATTGATGTCCTCATGTCAATTATAGACCATTGCTTTAAATCATCTAAAAGTCCAAATGTCCATGCTACAAAGAAAAGAATATATAGTGAACATGTTAAGTAGCATTCCACATCAATAGTTCTGTTTTATCATTTACCTACTTGAGGACGAGCAGGAATTAAGCTTGCGGAAGCTGATACATCTCCAACGTATCTATAATTTTTTATTGTTTCATGTTATCAATATTGAATGTTTTATATTCATTTACTAGCAATTTTATATCATTTTTGGGGACTAGGTTATTGACATAGTGCCCATTGCCAGTTGCTGCTTTTTTGCTTGTTTTTTACTTTGTAGAATATAAATACCAAACGGAGTGCAAATGCCATGAAACATTTTGGAGATTTTATTCTCAGAAGACACCCAGGGAGCCAAAGAACTGCACGGGAGGAGGCCCATGGGGCCCGCTAGGCACCAGGGCGTGCCAGAGGCCCCTAGTGCACCCTAGTGGGTAGTGGAGCCCACGGGAAGCTTCTCCACCTACATCCACCTCTATAAATACTCTAAAATCTCCAAAACCCTATGGGAGTCAAGAGAATACAGTTTCCGCTTCCTTAAGTTCTAGAACCATGAGATCCAATCTAGAGGCCTTTTCCGACACTCTGCCAGAGGGGTCAACAATCACGAAGGGGTTCTTCATCAACCTTGTTGCCCCTTCGATGATGCGTGAGTAGTTTACCACAGACGTACGGGTCTGTAGCTAGTAGTTAGATGGCTTCTGATAGAGGCAAAGTGATGTAGGGTGAAACCCTAGGTGGACGATCTTTCACATTTGGAGTGGATCCTATGGGGAATCACGAAGAACACGCGGAAGCACAAAGGGGAAACAAGGGGAAAACGAGAGAGAATCACTAAACCGACAAGGAATCAATCACACAAGTGCTAGATCACCGAAAACAAAGAATAACTCACGATCCACAATCAACAAAGGTAAGGATACAAAGGAACCGTTCTTCTCCGTGAGGAGGTCTTGATGGTCTTCCCTAGAAAGGGGTCTTGAATCCGCTTGGGGGATCTTCTCCGAAGAGGTCGTGAACTCCGAGGAGAAGTATCCAAGTGGATGAGCAAGGCTCTCACACAAATATGAGCTAAACCAATGCTAACCCTAAAACGTACGGGGTGAGGGAGTATATATAGTCAAAGGGCGAAGGGGTACATGGGTCACGGCCCAAAGGAGCTGTGCGCAGGCATAGGGTGCCGGATGTCCGGGCGACGGGCCGGATGTCCGGGCGCTCACGAGGTGCCGGATGTCCGGGCCAGTGGAGTTGACTCTTCTGTGCACTTGAGGGGTGACGCCGGATGTCTACTCGGAGGGGCCGGATGTCCGCGGCTTCGGGAGGCGCCGGATGTCCGGGGCGAACGCCGGATGTCCGGGCTGTCGGGGCAAGCTTTTGTGCTCCCTAGACACCAGTGTTGGATGTACGGGATTTAGGCCGGATTTCCGGTGGGGGCCGGATGTCCGGGCTGGAGGCTGGATGTCCGGTCCCTGTAGCTTCTTCTGCAGATGCTTGGCTTTGTGGATCTCCAGGGGCCAGATGTTCGGGGTCCTGGCCGGATGTTCGGTGCCTAGAGGCTGTCCTTGCCTTCTTCCATTGGTTCTCTTCTTCCACGGACTTGGGGTCTTGACCATCTTCACGTGCATCCTCGGGAGGGTCCTCTTGGTACCTAATCATGCACAACATTCCGGATTGAGGTAGTAGCCATGTCCCGAGAGGATCATATGAGATATCATTAAGGAGAGAAGTCACCTAGGTCTCGAGAGCTCTAGCACGTGCTCTAGTCATGGGTCCTCTTGGGGCTTGGTGAGGCGATGGAAGGTCCATGGAGATGACCGAAGGATGCTCCGCATCATTTCCCCTCCCTTGGGAAAGATCCGATCTCGGATCGAAATCCTCATCACCATGGTACGGGGAGAGATCGGAGACGTTGAAGATGTCGCTCACGTTGTACTTCTCGCGTGGGAGATCGATCTTGTAAGCGTTGTTATTGTAGCGTGCTAGTACCTTGAAGGGTCCGTCTGCTCGAGGGAGAAGCTTGGAATTGCGTTCGTTGGGGAAACGGTCCTTGCGAAGGTGTAGCCACACGAGTTCTCCAATGTTGAATTTCATGGGATGCTTGTTGACGTTGAGCTTGGTCGCGAGTCGTTGTACTTGGCGCTCGATGGTGTGCCTTGTATCTTCATGCATCTTCTTGATGTAGCTTGCACCGGCACTTGTGTCGAGGTTGTTGCTCTCTTGTAGAGGAAGAGGTAGAATGTCCAATGGGGACAACGGGTTGAAGCCGTAGACGACCTCGAAGGGGGACTTGCCGGTCGTCAAATGTCTTGCACGGTTGTAGGCGTACTCGGCAATGGGTAGACACTCCTCCCACTCCTTACTGTTCTTCTTGATCAACACGCGAAGTAGAGTGGATAGTGTATGGTTCATCACCTCCGTTTGGCCGTCGGTTTGAGGGTGGTATGCAGATGAGAACAAGAGCTTGATTCCGAGCTTGGCGCGTAGGGTCTTCCAAGAGTAACTCAAGAACTTGACGTCGCGGTCGGAGATGATTGTCTTTGGTACTCCATGGAGACGCAAGATTTCCCTACAAAAGAGATTTGCAACGTGTGAAGCATCGTCTATCTTGTTGCAAGGGATGAAATGTGCCATCTTAGAAAATAGGTCCACAACAACAAACACGGAGTCCTTGCCATTTTGCGTTCTAGGCAAACCAAGTACAAAATCCATTCTAATGTCTTCCCAAGGTTGATAATGAATAGGAAGAGGCATGTAAAGACCATGGGATTGAGCTTTAGACTTAGCTTTGCGACATGTAGAGCATCGGGTGGTGAAGCGTGAGACGTCACGGAACATCTTGGGCCAGAAGTAGTTCTTGGAGAGCGTGGCGAATGTCTTGTCGCGTCCGAAATGTCCGATGGGTCCACCTCCATGATCCTCTTGCAAAAGGAGCAAACGAAGAGAAGACTCGGGAATGCAAAGTTTGTTAGCTCTCATAAGATAACCATCCCTGATGTAATATTGTTCCCAAGATGTATGCGTCAAACATTTAGCATAATGAGTTCCAAAAGATGGATCATTAGCATACAAGTCTTTTTATGTGCTCAAAGCCAATAACATTCAACTCAAGTTTAGTGACAAGCGTGCATACGCGTGAAAGTGCATCGGCAACTACATTTTCCTTACCCTTAATGTACTTGATCACATAGGGAAAAGATTCAATAAATTCACTCCATTCGGCATGACGCTTGTTCAACTTAGTTTGACCTTTTAAGTACTTAAGTCTTTCATGATCGGTATGGATGACCAACTCATGAGGTCTAAGATAATGTTCCCAAACATGTAGCACACGCACTAAGGCATACAATTCCTTGTCATAGATGGGATAGTTAAGTTGAGCACCAGAGAGTTTTTCACTAAAATATGCAATGGCTCGTTTTTCTTGCATCAAAACTCCGCCAATTCCGGTACCACTTGCATCACAATGAACCTCAAAAGTTTTGTCAAAATTAGGCAAAGCAAGAATCAGAGCATGAGTAAGCAAAGACTTGAGCTCATCAAAAGTGGTGGATTGCAAAGATCCCCAAACAAAAGGAGCATTCTTCTTACTCAAGGCATGCAAAGGAGCTGCGATAGTGCTAAAATCTTTCACAAAGCGACGATAAAAACCTGGTAGACCAAGAAAACTACACACTTGTTGCAAATTGGTGGGTTGGGGCCAAGTTTTAATTGCTTCAATTTTAGATTCATCAACATGGACACCCTTGGAAGATACAACAAAACCCAAGAAAACCACATTGTCAACACCAAATGTGCACTTTTTCATGTTTGCATAAAGACTTTCCTTGCGAAGGGTTTGTAAAACAGCCCTAACATGATTAAAATGTTCTTTCATGGTTTTGCTAAACACAAGAATGTCATCGAAATAAATCACAATAAAGACTCCAATATAAGGGCGAACCACATAATGCATGAGGCGCACGAAAGTACCGGGAGCCTCCGATAAACCCATAGGCATAACTAACCACTCATATAGGCCAAATTTGGTTTTGAAAGCAGTTTTCCATTCATCACCCTCTTGAATGCGTATTTGTTAATAGCCACTTTTAAGATCAATTTTTGAGAAAAAGTTGGCTCCACTAAGTTCATCAAGCATATCATCTAAGAGAGGAATGGGATGCCTATAGCGAACGGTAATAGCATTTATAGGTCTACAATCGGAACACAAGCGGGAACTTCCATCGGGCTTAGGCACAAGTATAATGGGAACGGCACAAGGGCTTAAGCTTTCACGTACATGACCGTTGTCGATTAGTTGTTGTACTAGCTGTTGAATCTCCTTGGTTTCTTCGGGATTGACACGGTATGGAGCTTTTTTTGGAAGTAGCGCTCCGGGGACGAGGTCGATTCGATGCTCAATGCCTCCTAGAGGAGGTAGACCCGGAGGTAGCTCATCGGCGAAAACATCTTGGAATTCCTGCAAAAGAGATTGAAACACTAAAGGTAGCTCGTGAGAGGTGTTAGTTTTTGGTTCTCCATCCTTGCACACAAGGACAAAGTGCATCACACTCGATGGGTTCTCCCACACTTCTCTCATCTCACACTTTGTTGCAAATAGTATGAGGTTTTTCTCTCTAGGCGAAGAGGCGCTCAAGTTTGGCTTGTGGCTCTCACTCACTTTTTGGTGGATCACTTTCTCACTCTTCTCTCCATGATGGGTGGCTTTCTTGTCGCCTATCACTTGACTAGGAGACATAGGTCGTAGCACATATTCCTTCCCTTTGATCTTGAAGCTATAATGATTGGTACGCCCGTTGTGGATGACACCACGGTCGAATTTCCATGGCCTACCAAGGAGGTGGCAAACGGTCATGGGGACCACATCACACTCCAAAGTGTCTTCATATGCACTAATTCTGAAGGAGACTTGGACCGTATGCTCAACTCGGATTGTGCCGGAGTCACTTAGCCATTGAACCTTGTAGGGGTGCAGGTGCTTCCTCTTGACCAATTGGAGCTTGGAGCATAGTTCTTCACTTGCCAAGTTGTGGCAACTACCTCCATCAATGATGACCTTGACGAACCTTCCATTGATGCCGGCCTTGGTGTGGAAGATATGGCATCTTTGGTCTTCTTCTTGTTGATGTTGAAGAGTCAAGACCTTGGAGACAACAAGAGCGGGGCTTGTATCTTCATCACAAAAGACTTGATCATCTTCATCCTTGTTCACGCGCCGGTGCATGGCCACTTGCTCAAGAGCTTCCATTTCATCTTCACTCATTGAGTCGTAGGTCCCATCGTCATTGAGGATCATGGTGCGCTTGTTTGTGCATTCATAGGACTTGTGGCCTCGGCCGCCGCAGGTGAAACACTTGAAGGAGCTTGTCTTGACGGTCTCATCGGTCGGAGTAGAAGACGAAGCACGCGTCTTGAAGTTGCTTGTAGTAGGAGGAAGACGACTTGAACTTGCCAAAGTTTTCTTGTAACTTGACTTGTCGTCGTTGCTTGGAAAAGGCTTGGTTGATGTCGAAGTTGGAGTAGTTGTTGAAGCTTGGTTATTGGAGAAGCCGTAGGTCTTGGATGAGTACTTGGCGTACTTGAAGTCATCTCGCACTTGACGTTCCGCCTTTGTAGCTTGATGCACGATCTCAATGAGGTTGGAGTAGGGTTGGAAGTCGGCTATCTTCTTGATGGGATGATTGAGTCCATTCAAGAATCGTGCCATTGTTTGCTCATCATCCTCCGTGATATTGGCTCGTATCATGGCAATCTCCATTTCCTTGTAGTATTCTTCAACACTCTTTGTTCCTTGTTTGAGGATTTATAGCTTCTTGAAGAGATCGCGGTTGTAGTATGTGCGCACAAAACGTGCTCGCATGACATCCTTCATTTGAGCCCAAGTGGTGATTGGAGGTTCACCTCTTGCTTGTCGGCGCTCAAGGACTTGTTCCCACCATATGAGCAAATAGTGATGGAACTCAAGTGATGCCATAGCGATCTTCTTCTCTTCCTCATAGTTGTGCAAACGAAAGATTTTGTCGACCATCAATGCCCATGAGAGGTATTCTTCGGGATCATTGCTTCCATTGAACTTGGGCATTGTGAATTTGAGCTTGCCATAGTGTTGCTCTTCATTGTGTTGCTGGCGATGGTGATGATGACGCCCTTGACGTGGAGGGTACTCATCCTCATGTTGCTCTTGGCGTGGAGGAAGTCCATGATCAACTTGCTCTTGTTGAACTTGAGGTTGAGGTGGAGCTTGACGAGCTTGTGGAGGAGCTTGTGGGGCTTGATGTTACACACGCGGTTGGTAGTTCTTCTCTTGTATTTCTTCTCGAAGGGCTTCCTCTTGATTACGCCGTTCGCAATTGCGGTCGGCGATAGCTCGAATTGATTCTTGAAGGCCACGTTGCGCCTCAAGAGCTTGCGCTTCACGTAGTTGTTGTTAAAGACGTTGAGCATCGGCGTCTTGTTGCTCTTGGTGTAGACGCGCTCGTTCTTCCTCTTGGCACCGTAGTTGTTGTCGTTCTTGAGCTTGAGCAAAAGCGACTTGGTTTGATTGAGGACAAGGGACTTGCTCATTGGCTTGCTCTTGTGAATGCTTGATGTGTAGCGGGTTGCGAGATGCATGACGGTCTTGACGCGCGGCTCGTCGAAGAGTGTTCGATGACGGTGTACTTGAGCCGGAGAAGGAATTGTCGGAGTGTCGACTTGAGTGGCTCCGTCTTGAGTATGACGATGTAGAAGGAGGCCGGTTCACCAACAAGGCGCGGATCTCGTCCATTCTTGCATCGTTCTCTTGCTTCTGCGCGTCGAGCTTGTTGTCGAAGTAGTCTCTTGTACATTGCTCGGAGAGTGGCAAGTCGGTGGCGAGGTTGTCGATGTGGTCGTTCATTGCTTGTTGCTCTTGATGCAACGCTCATTGTGCACCAAAGAGGTGGCTCTTGGTGACATATGATGACATGTCGTTGTCTTGCTCGATGAAGAGTGGGTTGGTAGAAGTACTTGGCCTATCCATCATTTCAAGCAAAATGTGAGTGGTAGAAGGAGAAGAACTTATACCAATGTACCTTTGACCGATGTTGATGATGAATCAAGTTCAATCAAATGCTGACAATGAAATAGCACTATTGGTACCAATTCTTGTCGGTTCTCACACCTACACAAGTAAAAGCTTATGGTGGAGCCTGGTTAGGATGGTGGCACAAAATTTGATGCAATTGAAAGCGAGATTCAATAATGTTGGAAAAGATTCACAAATTTGCAAATGCAACAAGTAGACCAAGAAAGTAGGGGAACATGGAGACACACACGTAAATAGATAAATGGGATTGTGCAAACCAAAAGTGAGCCAAAATGTGGAATCCACAAAAACGCTCTGGTTGCACAATACTAGAGAGATGCTAGCATGATTGCACAATAGGCGGATACGGAGCTTGTGCACAACCTACTAGGCAAAAATGCAATGATCTCTATCCCAAGTATGCTATATGTATGGTATTTCGGTGCTATTATCCAAGATGATCTTATATGACATCTTAATGTAGTATGATGCTATGGTTCTTTCTTATAAGCTCTTTGCTTATCTTTCCTCTTTGCTTAAAAGCTTGGGTGGCTCTTTCACTTTTGAGCTCTTTTCTCATGCAAAACTTCACGAACCAAGATAGCAATTGCGTATGCTATGACAACTTTGTGACACACAAGTTGATTCCAGGATATGCACCATGGTGTTATGGTATGTATGCTATGGAGTATGATCACTAATGTGCACAAGTCACGTTGCCGGCAATACTCAATGGCTAGTCTCGATGGGTAAGCTACGCAAAAGTAAGGCCATGTGGGGTATCAGTGCAATTGCAAGTTATGACAAAGATGTCGTCGAAGTTACCATCCTTGGCGATGTTGAGTAGTCGATGAAGATGAACGGTGGTGATGGTGACGTCGAACCGTACCTATATAGCCGAAACACAATAGGACACGGGAAGCACAAATCAAAATCTCAAAGACCAAAACGTGTGAAAATCGACATAGGAGGTAGAAGTGAGCGGTGGTGGTGTTTGTGGAAACGTTGGGATTTTGCGGAAGTAAGCGTGGGCACCGGGGCAAAATTGGGGGAAAGTATGCGGAAATGGGCGTGGGGGATGGAGTTACTGCTTCCAGGGGCCGGATGTCCGGGCCAGCTGCCGGATGTCCGGGGCACCGGATGTCCGGTGGACACGGGGCGGATGTCCGGGCTCTGGATCAGGGACGAACACGATGAACTCCACGGGAGAAATTGCAACTCCGGGGCAAAATTAGGACAAATTGGTGGATGGAAATCGCGGGAGAGATGGGGAAAAGCTAGATCAACCTGATGCAAAGCAGATCCGTGGATCAAATCCAACAAAACTTCATCACACCAACAAATCACAAAAAAATTGGGGCTCTTTTTTGGTGAGGATTTTCGGATTTCGGACGAAAACAACAAAATCAAGCTAGAAAACACAGGGTAGGGGCTCCAAAAACGTGATCAACGTGGCTCATGATACCAAGATGATGTAGGGCGAAACCTTAGGTGGACGATCTTTCACGTTTGGAGTGGATCCTACGGGGAATCACGAAGAACACGCGGAAGCACAAAGGGGAAACAAGGGGAAAACGAGAGAGAATCACTAAACCGACAAGGAATCAATCACACAAGTGCTAGATCACCGAAAACAAAGAGTAACTCATGATCCACAATCAACAAAGGTAAGGATACAAAGGAACCGTTCTTCTTCGCGAGGAGGTCTTGATGGTCTTCCCTAGAAAGGGGTCCTGAATCTGCTTGGGGGATCTTCTTCGAAGAGGTCGTGAACTCCAAGGAGAAGTATCCAAGTGGATGAGCAAGGCTCTCACACAAATATGAGCTAAACCAATGCTAACCCTAAAACGTACGGGATGAGGGAGTATATATAGTCAAAGGGCGAAGGGGTACATGGGTCACGACCCAAAGGAGCTGCACGTAGGTAGAGGGCGCCGGATGTCCGGGCGACGGGCCGGATGTCCGGGCGCTCACGATGTGCCGGATGTCCGCTCGGAGGGGCCGGATGTCTGCGACTTCGGGAGGCGCCGGATGTACGGAGCGAATGCCGGACGTCCGGGCTGTCGGGGCAAGCTTCTGTGCTCCCTGGACACCAGTGCCGGATGTCCGGGATTTAGGCCGGATTTCTGGTGGGGGCCGGATGTCCGGGCTGGACGCCGGATGTCCGGTCCCTGTAGCTTCTTCTGCAGATGCTTGGCCTTGTGGATCTCCAGGGGCCGGATGTCCGGGGTCCTGGCCGGATGTCCGGTGCCTGGATGCTATCCTTTCCTTCTTCCATTGGTTCTCTTCTTCCACGGACTTGGGGTCTTGACCATCTTCACGTCCATCCTCGGGAGGGTCCTCCTGGTACCTAATCATGCACAACATTCCGTATTGAGGTAGTAGCCATGTCTCGAGAGGATCATATGAGATATCATTAAGGAGAGAAGTCACCTCGGTCTCGACAGCTCTAGCACGTGCTCTAGTCATGGTTCCTCAGGGGGCTTGGTGAGGCGATGGAAGGTCCATGGGGATGACCAAAGGATGCTCCGCATCACAAAGGTGTCCCGTCTTTCGATGAGATGATGGATATCTCTTTGGTGGAAGTCGACTTTGACGATCCGACTACAAACGTGCGAGGACGTCGCGCCTTAGCAATCGCTAAACCAACTCCGAGAGGTTATTGACCACGCCGGAGCACGATCAACCTGACAACGAGGGTCTGTTTCCTGCGAGCAAATGAAGAATAAGCAAGAAACTGAGATTGTAATCTGGATATTGCGAATATAAGATGAAAGCTTTATTGATCAAGGTGGGTTTCTATGACGCCTTTGTCTGGTCGTTAAACACAAACGAAGTACGCGAAGTTGCAGCTATGGCGAACTTTTAATCTAAACAAAACCCAAAGTCTAAACGGTGCCCTAAGGGCTGTATATATGGAGGAAGAGGGGGGAATTTCGTGGCCCTTGGTGGAGGGGTCCGAAATCAACCCTATCTCTTGTTTCCCCGCACATACGGACTCTAAAAATAACCTATACTTATGTATTTCGAAATTACATGGGCCTGGCCCAATAATAAAATAACCCTATCTCTTGCTCCAATGTTCATCCTTCTCCAAGCTAGGCCCTTCATTTGTAAGCAAAACAAATGTATCCAATTTTGGCAGCATCATATTCTCATGAACATTAGAATCATTACCAAGAAACGAAAGTACCTGGTAATTTAATTGGCGTGCGCGAACTTTCGTAATTGGTCCAGTATGTATAGCAGCAGGGGCTGTGGGTGTAACAATGGTATTGATGTCCTCATCATCCTCCCCTTCTTGAAATGAAGTCGTCCTCGACGAAAGCTCATCTTCCTCTCCCAAATAAGGCTTCAAATATGCAATGTTAAAAGTGGGACTAACCCCAAAATCTGCAGGCAGCTCAAGTTTATATGCATTATCATTTATTTTCTCTATCACCTTAAAAGGTCCGTCAGCACGTGGCATTAGCTTTGATTTGCGCAAATCAGGAAATATATCCTTACGCAAATGTAACCAGACAAGATCTCCAGGTGCAAACACAACATGTTTTCTACCCTTATTTCCAGCAAGTTTATATTTAGCATTCATACGCTCAATGTTTTCCTTAGTTAATGGATGCATTTTTAAAATCAATTTAGCATGTTGTTTAGCATCAAAATTAACCTTCTCCGAAGAAGGAACAGGCAACAAATCAATAGGTGCACGAGGTAGGAAACCATACTCAACTTCAAAAGGGCACATCTTAGTAGTAGAATGCAAAGAACGATTATAAGCAAATTCAATATGAGGCAAGCATTCTTCCCACATTTTCTTATTATTCTTCAAAACAGCTCTAAGCATAGTAGACAATGTTCTATTGACTACTTCAGTTTGTCCATCAGTTTGGGGGTGACAAGTAGTACTAAAAAGCAGTTTAGTCCCCAACTTAGCCCATAAACATCTCCAAAAGTGGCTAAGAAATTTAGTATCACGATCTGAAACAATAGTATTTGGCACACCATGCAAGCGAATAATTTCACGAAAGAACAAATCAGCAACATTAACAGCATCATCGCTTTTATGACATGGTATAAAGTGTGCCATTTTTGAGAATCTATCCACGCAACAAATATGCTATCCCTCCCCTTCTTTGTTCGAGGTAAACCTAAAACAAAGTCCATCCTCCCAAGGAACAATAGGTACAGGCAAAGGCATATATAAACCATGAGGATTGAGTCGTGAATTAGCTTTTTGACATGTAGTGCATCGAGCAATAAAACGCTCAACATCCCGTCTCATCTTTGGCCAAAAGAAATGTGTAGCAAATACGTCCTCTGTCTTCTTCACGCCAAAGTGTCCCATTAATCCTCCTCCATGCGCCTCCTGCAACAACAAAAGATGAACGGACCTAGCTGGAATGCATAGCTTGTTAAAACGGAACACAAATCCATCATTAACGACGAACTTGTTCCACATTCTTCCTTCTTCCCAATTATGCATTACATCTTTAAAATCAGCATCATGCACATATTGATCTTTGATGGTATCCAAACAAAATATTTTGAAGTCAAGTTGTGAAAGCATAGTATAGCGACGAGACAATGCATCAGCAATAACATTTTCTTTTCCCTTCTTGTGTTTAATGACATAATGGAAAGTCTCAATGAATTCAACCCATTTAGCATGTCTACGATCCAGTTTAGCTTGACTTTTAATATGTTTCAAAGATTCATGATCAGAGTGTATAACAAATTCTCTGGGCCATAAATAATGTTGCCATGTTTCTAAAGTCCGAAAAAGATCATATAATTATTTATCATAAGTAGAATAATTCAGACTAGGCCCACTCAATTTTGCAGAAAAGTATGCAACAGGTTTGCCATCTTGTACTAACACACCTCCTAATCCAATTCCACTAGCATCACATTCAAGCTCAAAAGTCTTATTAAAATCAGGAAGTTGGAGTAATGGAGCATGTGTCAACTTATCTTTCAATACCGTGAAGGCTTCTTCCTGTGCAGTACCCCAAACAAAAGGCACATCTTTCTTTGTAAGCTCATTGAGAGGTGCAGCAATGGTGCTGAAATCTCTCACAAAACGCCTATAGAATCCAGCGAGGCCAAGATAACTCCTCACTTGTGTGACTGTTTTGGGCTGCGGCCAACTCTCAATAGCTTCAATCTTGGCTTTATCAACTTCAATTCCCTATGGAGTAACAACATAGCCAAGAAAAGATACTTGGTCGGTGCAAAAGGTGCACTTCCCAAGGTTACCAAACAAACGTGCATCACGTAGAGCAATAAAAACATCATGTAAATGTTCCAAATGTTCCTCCAAAGTTCTGCTATAAATCAATATGTCATCAAAGTAAACTACCACAAATCGTCCAATGAAAGCACGTAAAACTTCGTTCATTAATCTCATGAAAGTACTAGGTGCATTAGTTAACCCAAAAGGCATGACTAACCACTCATATAATCCAAACTTAGTTTTAAACGTTGTTTTCCATTCATCCCCCAATTTCATACGAATTTGATGGTATCCACTACGCAAATCAACTTTGGAGAATATTGTAGAGCCACTCAATTCATCAAGCATATCATCTATCCTAGGAATAGGATGATGATAACGAATAGTAATATTATTAATGCCTCTACAATCAACACACATACGTGATATACCGTCCTTTTTCGGCACTAAAATAATAGGAACAACACAAGGACTAAGGGATTCACGTATATAACCTTTGTCGAGAAGCTCTTGTACTTGACGCATAATCTCCTTCGTCTCCTCTGGATTGGTACAGTATGGTGCACGGTTGGGGAGCGATGCTCCGGGAATTAAGTCAATTTGATGTTCAATCCCTCGAATAGGTGGTAATCCCGGTGGCACGTCTTGTGGGAAGACGTCAGCGAACTCCTGCAAAATGTTAGTGACAGCAGGGGGCAAAGAGGAAGGCACGTCCTCGAATGAAAATAATGCCTCTTTGCACACAAAAGCATAGCAGACAGATTTGCTACAATCTAGCTCATCAATATCAGATTTATTGGCAAGTAAACATGCACTTTTCTATTTAATTTCAGAAGCAACACTAGGTGGTTTATTATTAGGCTTCATTTGTTGCTCAAATTCTTTTGCCACAATCTGATTTTCACTCTTATTCTTCTCCTTTTTTGCTTTATTAGCTCTATTAATATCATCTTTCAAAATGGAATCAGGAGTCATAGGAAGCAAAGTAATATTTTTATCCTTATGAACAAGAGTATACTGATTGTTTCTACCATGGTGGACAGAATTTTTATCAAATTGCCATGGTCGGCCAAGTAATAAGGAACATGCTTGCATAGGCACCACAGCACAATCAACATAATCAGCATATGTAGAGATACTAAAATGCACACGAACAGTACGTGTTACCTTAACCTTGCCGCTGTTGTTGAACCATTGGATGTAGTAAGGATGTGGATGTGGTCTTGTGGTGAGAGAGAGCTTCTCCACCATCTCCATGCTAGCCAAGTTGTTGCAGCTCCCTCCATCTATGATGACGCGCACAGAACGTTCCTTCACAACTCCCTTTGTATGGAACAAATTATGCCTCTGATTTTGCTCAGCTTGTGTGACCTGCACACTCAAAACTCGTTGAGCAACTAAACATTCATACCTTTCAGCGTCTTCAGGAGCCATGTATTGCGTCTCATGATCAGAATCATCTCCACCGTGTTCTTCATGTGTAATAAGAGCCAATGTCTCCTCATCACAGTCACTAGCGGACTCATACCCACCATCCTCAGTTGCAATCATCACACGCTGCGATTTGCATTCTCTCGCATAATGACCTCTTCCCTTACAACGACAACAAATAATACCACTTGTGTGCCCAGTTGATGCCATGGAAGAAGAAGAGCTCTGTGTAGGCCCGACAGGTGCGCTCTTGGCAGATAGTGGTGGTTGTGCCTGCTTTCTTGTATCACGGCTGGAGGTGGCACCTAATGGAGGTGCTGGTTAAGTGGAAGTAGAAGATGCACGCGGTGTCCATGATGAAGGTCGACCTGTAGAAAAGTTAGTTCGCGCCAATGCGTGTCGATCCTGCACTTCACGTTCAGCTTTACAAGCAAGATGGAATAAACGAGTGATATTAGTATACTCCTTATACTCTAGAATGGTCTGAATCTCTCTATTTAATCCACCCATAAAACGTGCAAGCATAGGTTCATTCTCCTCAACAATACCACATCTAATCATGCCAGTTTGTAATTCCTGATAATATTCTTCTACAGAATTTTTTCCTTGTTTCAAACGCTGCAATTTTTGAAGCAATCAAAGAACAAGCAAGAATATGATTAAGCAATCTGAATATTGCGAGTATGGATGAAGTATTGATAAAAGTGGGTTTTCATAAGCGGTCTTGGTCTGGTCGTTGGACACAAACGAAGTACACGAAGTTGCAGCGATGGCTAACTTTTAACTAAATAAAACCCAAGTCTAAGCGATGCCTTAAGGGCTATATTTATAGGGAAAAGAGAGGGGATTTCTTCCACCCTAGGCAAGGTGGGACTAAAACACCTCCTAAGTCGTTTCCCCTACAATATGGACTCTAAAAATAGATTACATGGGCCTGGCCCAAAATAACGTGGCGCAACACCAATAATAAGCTATGGACGAAATTTATGAGAGGCCATCTTGTATATTTCATCCATCTTCTTTTATGTCCTCATGGTGGCTTCAAATTCCGGAAATCTCCACTTGAACCTCCGTTCTTGTTCCCTTCGCACTCATCTTCATCTCCATGCTTGGCGATGCTCCAATGTTCATCCTTCTTGTCCGTGCTAGGCCCTTCAATTGCAAACAACAGAAATGTATCTAAATTAGGCAGCATCATATTCTCATGAACACTAGAAACATTACCAAAAAATGAAAGTACCTGATAATTTAATTGGCATATGCGAGCTCTAGCAATTGTTCCGAGAGGTAAAACAACAGAGGATATGGGTGCAACTGTGGTAGCCATGTACTCATCATCCTCCCCTTCTTGAAAACAAAGCCTCCTCGGTGTTGCTTAGTCTGAAATGTGGCTAACAAAAGAGACAAGGTGTACACGTTGTATATGTATTTGTCATTCATTTCTACTGATCTCAATTGGGGTACATGTAACACGGTTATACAAGAGCACCCTTCAAAAGTCATGAAATATAAATCCAATATATTATCACAAGAAGTCAAAGGCATGAAAATATTGCAACTCAGTTTGCACATATAAGTGAAGCGCTTACTCATATCAAAAGATTGACAATTATTATCATTAAACCATCCCAACATTGATGAATCATCACCAAGATTAGAGGTCATATCAAAATGAGTATACATTGGCACAATTATTTTCAAATGTATTTGATCCAAATATGATTTATTCCATGATTCACATGATTCTTTTACATCAATCGTTAATTCAATGGGTTCACTCAAAATTATTTGATCACAAGGCAAAGTCAAATCATCAACATAGTCCTCTAAAATAACTGGTGTGATCAAAGTAGTGAGCTCATTGGATGGTGCATTAAAATTGACAAGGCATGCAACATACTCATGTGGAGGTGGAAGATCGGTACCTTTGTCATTACCTATTACAATCGACTCGGATGATGTAGGCACTCTCGAAGGTGATGTGTCACATGGTGGAGGTGATGTAGTCCTCACACAAATGGATGTGGTTGTCATAATACACCTAGCAGTGGTAGGAACAACCGTATCATCTCTTGGAATGTGCTCCTTGCGCTTGTTCTCCTTGTGGGCACGGGGTCCCGTGCGCACGGTACACACAGCGAGGGCACTGGGTCACCTGGGACTCGCGGGTTTGGCGGATTTCTTGGCGATTTGGGCTCCAAATGGATGGATCTCGTGGCTGGGGAGTAGCTGGGGTGGAAGGGGGTGGTATGGGGTGGGTGGGAGGTCGAAGGAACAACGGTCGAAACGCACTGGAAGGGCCGTGCGCACGGGGTCTGGCTGGCCCGTGGGCACGGGGGCCCGTGTGCACGGGGTCCCGATGGCCCGTGTGCACGGGGTCCTCGAGTAGCGGACGAACAGCTCTGGATCCGTGGGAAATTTCAAATCTGAGGTCAAAATCGAAGGGTGGAAGGTAGGGGAAGGTGGTAGAGGGGTAGCTCTACTTGCTACACACCAAATCCATGGATCAAATCCAACAAAATCTCATCAAACCAACAAATCACAAAAAAATGGGGCTATTTTTGGTGGGGATTTTCGGATTTAGGACGAAATCACACAAAACTAAGCTAGAAAACAAAGAGGGGGGCTCCAATTTCGTGATCAGCCATGGCTCATGATACCAAGATGATATAGGGTGGAACCCTAGGTGAAGATCTTTCACGAATTGGAGGGGGAATCCCCAAGAACAAGATCAACAAAAGAGGGAAAACAAGAGGAACACTCAAGAACAAGTCAAATCACACATCCACTAGACAATCAAACACATAAGATCCACAAGGTACATGAACAACAAAGGGAAATAAGATACATGGTAGAGTTCATCCCAAATCCTATGAAGGAGATGAGGGCTTGATGATCCTATGATTGGGATCCTTCCCCAAGAAGGAGGTCTTGATGTTTGGTCACTCCAAGAGGAGGTCTTGATCTCCTAGTGGAGTGGATCCATGGAGCAAAGCTCACCAATGTGTATCAACTACTTTGCCTCCCCCTAACATATGGTCTAGGTAAGGAATATATAGGCATGAGGACGAAGTGGATGAAGAGGAGGCCCAAACAGCAATCACAGCGGTCCATCCTGTAGGGCCCATGCGCACGGGGTATGTTGGGCCGGTTCGCACGGGGGTCCCATGGGCACGATACAGGCCCGTGCGCACGGGGTGCTCCAGCGCCAACTTCCTGAGTAGTCCATGCGCACGGGGTCTCGGGGGCCCGTGCGCACGGGATCGCCTGCGACCTCCTGTCCAGCTCCTGTTGGACTCCATCTTCTTCCTTGTGGCCTTGTGGTCCTTCTCCAACTCCTTTGGGGTGTCCCTCACCAGCTTGTGGTCGTCGGTCTTCGTACCTAAGGACACATAGAGCACTTTGGTGAGGTAGCAAGCAAGTCTAATGGATATTTATGATATTCTCGAAGAAGAGTGGGCTCACCTTAATTCCAATGGCGTATGTTCGAGGTCTCGTCATATGTCCTCTTGGGGTATGGAGAGTAGTCGGAGTGTACATGGGGATGACCGTGGGATGCTCCGCATCATGTCCCCCCCCTCGGGAAAGATCCGACCTCGGATCATGATCCTCATCACCATGGAAGCGGTTGTCATAGACGGACTTGTAGTTGGACGAAGTTGAAGACATGGCGCATTCCAAGTAGTCCAAGGTGTCACCGGAGTGATAGACATGCACAAAGAGCAAACACAAGCAACACTCGGAAATACAATGGATAGCGCACACAAAGTGTCCATCATGTAAGAATGAGTTCGTGCGACAAGATTGGTCATGACAAAGCGCATGAAGCTTATCAATATGATGTAGAATGAGATACAAAGCATTCATGAGAGGACATGCAATAATTGTGCACACAAATGTGTTGTAAATATGATCAATGCAACCACGGTGCAAAATGATGTCATAGTGAGACGGTTTATCAATAGCATGAATATGGCAATGGATGCGCAACATGTTTCTGTTATCATGCAATTGATGGTGGAGAATATTATCATGATGTATGAATATGCCATCGAGGTAGATCACAACAAATTTGCTAAGGAAATGCACAAGCTCATATATCATGGATGACATGGGAATACAAGATGCAATAAGGCAATCATAATGTGAGTTAATCCGTGCATGAGGTGCAAACTTGTTGTAAGTATGATATGTCCATCGATCATGACATGTATGAACATAATCAACAAATATGGAGGTGTTGGTGTACCAAATCTCGATGTCGAGGCATGAGTGGAGTGCCGAAGGTGCATCCAATAAGTGCGAGCGCTCCTCAATGTGAAGGCCCATGTAGCCAATCTCCAATGTCGCTCCTCCGTTCACGAGATGTATCATGTAGATGACAAGAAGGAAACAACAATGAAAGAGTGACCCATCCAATATGCATATTTGAGGATGGCTCAAAGAGAAGGAGTTCACCTCAAGAAAGTTCCCAAAGATGCTGGAGTCGTACATCATGTATGCCTTCACATAACCAATATGTCGCCTAACGGCACCGCCTTGTGAATCCTCCAAAATGAAAGAACATGATAAACACTTGGAAAAACAAATGAGGTTAGCGGAAATGCAAAACCTATCATTCAAGTGGTAAGATACCCAACAAGTGTATGCATCAACCTCATCATAAGAAGGTACAAGGGAGCATTTCATAGTGTGGAGGCATATGATGCAAGAACAACCAACTACAAGAGGCTCAAGTAAAGAAGCATGCATCACAAGTAAGGTTTCAAAGTCTCCATGATCAATAATCATAGTATGGTTGCACTCAATATAAGTGGATATGAAAGGGGCAACTAATGGACACAAGAGACAATGAACAAGATATATCATGTGAGAGGCATGAGCATATATGTCATCAACCCAAGAAAGCAAGTAATAGTGGAACATGGGTGATGCAACATAGCAAGCAATCATAGCAATCAAGTCAAGCAAGCTAGTAGTGCGAAGATGAAACATACTAGAAGGAATCATGGCAAGCATGTCATGTGTGCAAATAGTGGGCAGGAATAATGCACATGACATATCACAAGCATGAAAGCAAGATATGAGTAAAATAGCATGAGGCACATGATAAACATGGCAAAAGCAAGGATCTCCACCAAGCATGCAAATAAACATAGGAATATGATAATGGAGAATCATGGGTAGATGCAAACAAGGGTCACAATTGGATGGCAAAGGCATAGAAGCAAGCATAGCATGCAAAGTGAACACGGTAAAATGAGCATAAGGTCACAAGTGGTAAATGGCCCATAGCCGTGTGAGAGCCAAGTAGAAGAGATGCGCGTAGTCCTTGCGCGAATGGAATGGTGGTAAGGATAGTCCACGGGATCCCAAAGCATCATTGCTCTCAAGAGATCGTTTCGTCAGCTCTTGGGATTGAGAGGTTGACGAGTATACATGAGTACCTACACAAAACAAAGACAAAGAAAAAATTGTGTGTGTGTGGTAGATGTACACATCATCCATCATGATGCGCACGAGCATGTGTCGGTTAGCACAAAATAGCCAATGCTCAAATAAATGAGATGCGTGATATAGAAACATGTCATCCATCATGAGAGGTTTGTTATTATGTATAGCACAATGGAGACTCAAATTGTGTAATGCATCATGAGAAATATCTAGAGCATTGTTATTCATGGAATGCATATGGTGTACACTATCATGGGAATCATGCAAAGTATGAAATGTATCAAGATCTCCTAATATGTATGAGGAAACTATGGGGGTCTCCTCATGAGCATGAGTAGCAACATCACGTGGAGAATATTGACAACATCTGAAACAATGCATATTTGGAACAATGTGATCATGGCATGACATAGTAAATGAATTGCGCAAATCATGTAAAGGAAGCATGGCAATATCATCACATGAAAAGCAAAAGCCAATGACCATCATCTCGTCATCTATGCCATAAGTGTAAATGGGATTTATTTTAATGGTGCATGCATAGTTACTATGTTGAGATTGAAATGATGCAATATGGTTGATCTCACTCATAGCATATGACAAGTTCAATGGATTGTCAAACATGATGTGACCAATAGAATTTTCACATGATATCCTATGGAGCATAGCATCACAACTAGGCAACTCAACATGCTCATCATCATATTCATCATAAATAGGTAAGTCAAGGCATGAAGAAGTCTCACTAGCATGAAGCATGGAAATAGGTGGATCAACATCATGCAAGCAATCATTGGTAAGAGAGTCCACTAGTGGGACAAGAGAAGCACCATCACCTATGTTATCTTTGGAGCGTCGCTCATGTGTTGTAGGTGAGGTGTCGAAGATCCACTCGTTGTCATCTTCATCTTGATGGAACCATGTGGGGGTGCATCATCATCCACCATGGCCATCGGTGTCTCCATTGGAGAGATGGACTCGTCGAGGATAGGCATGTCGTCATGTAGGAGACCTGGAACCAAAGAAGAAAACACACTAGGAGTAGAGGTTAAGTCGTTAGAAATCAAAATGGCCTCACATGCCGTGTCAACTACCTCACTCTCTAAGTGTTGTGGCTCACTCACTCCCTCAAGGATGCTCTCACTCATATGGTTGGTGGAGTCACTCGAATGGCGCTCAACCTCACATAGTATGTGTGGCATGCTCTCATGTGTGGGGCTATTGGTGGTCACACTCATCCTCTCATAGGAAATTCTCTCAATGTCACATATGGTGGAGTCACTCGTGTCACTTATGTTGTGGTGGCTCTCCTCGCATGGCACTTGGGGCATCTCAACATATGTGGGAGTCGGAGAGATGTAGGTGCAAATGTCTCCATGCTCAACTCCTATCGCCGTGGTCGAAGGGGATGGCCCTTGCTCGACCTTCTTGTCGCCGTCTTGGTGTTGGAGGCCCATATGATGTGGCACCTCATAGCTCATCTCCATGATCAAAGGGAGTTTCCCATACTCGGTCATCTTCCTTGGGGGGCTTCCGAAGATGGAAGTGTCTCCCTCGCTCGTAGATCGTCGCCTTGGACTTGATGAAGTCGTTGTAGGCATACTCGTGGGAAGTAGGCGAAGATGCCGTACGTCCAAAGGCGAAGATGCCTTGATAGCACTTGGCGAAGATGCCAAAGTGGTTGGTGTAGCCGTAGCGCCATCTTGGTGGTGGTTGTCTCGCGGTCTTCTCTTGTGCTTATGAAGTTTCGACTTGGCGTGAAGTAGGGCTTGTTGGGCATTGTCCATTTGTGCTTGTGGAGCATCTTCATGATGATGATGTCGTTGTCGTGCTTGAGCTCGTAGTCGTTTTTCGTCGTCGTGCACATGATGCTTCGAGGTGACTTGCCCTTCATGACGATGTGGATCACGAACGTGATGGTGGTCGCCATGTAGATGTGGACGAGGACGATTTGCACTTGCATCGTGGCCGCGCTCCGAAGACTTGTGGCTTGAAAGTTACCGCCTTGAAGATGACGAAGGGGAAGAAGACTTGATCAAGGCTCTAATCTCCTCCATCCTTGCATCTTGCTCCTCTTTATGTGCGGAAAGCTTCTTGTCGATGTAGTCCCTTTTCCGTGCTTCCGAGTGATGAATGTCTATGGAGATGTTCTCGATGCGCTCTCGCAATCTTGATTGTGCGCCTTGCATTTCTCGTTGTAGATCGAAGATGGACGCTTTGGTGATGTAGTTGTTCACGCCGTCGTTGTTGTCGTAGACCGGAGAGGAAATGCCTTGCCTATCCATCACAAGACTCGAGCAAAGGTGAGTAGGAAATGAGATAAACAATACCAAGCTACCTTTTCCCAAAGTTGAGGATGTATCTTGTATCACTCAATGTGAAATGAAAGAATAGTGGAATTGGTACCGGACTTGTTCACTCACACCTATCAAGTAAAGCTTATGGTAGAGCTCGGTGAGGATAGAGGCACAAAAATTTGATGCAAAATGTTAGCAAGAGTCAATAATGTTGGAAAAGATTCACAAATTCGCAAGTGAAACAAGTAGACCAATAGCAATATGTGGTACACGGAAACACACACACGGATAGATAAATGGGGTCGTGCAACCAAGGAATGACCTCAAAATGTGGAATCCACGGAAAACGCTTGTGTTGCAAAACTCAAGAGAGACGCTAGCACGATTGCTCAATCGGCGGATACGACACTTGTGCACAACCTATAAGATGCAAAATGGATAAACTTCTATCCCAAGTATGCTATGTATGTATGGTTCCCGGTCTTTCTCTCAACATGATCCAAGATGATTGGATATGACAATCTTATGTGCAATGGGGTATGATGCTATGGCACTTTTTTACAAGCTTCTTTGCTCTCTTTCTTTTGCTTAAAATCTTTTTTTCTTTTTTTGTCTCTATGGCCACTTTTGCACAATGCACAAACCAAGATAGCAATTGCGTATATGCGGGAACAAACTTGTGACACGAGATATGATACCAATATATGCACCATGATGATATGTATGTATGATATGGGAAGTATGATCACTAATGTGCACAAGTAACATTGCCGGCAATACTCAAATGGCTAGTCTCGATAGGCAAGTAACACAAAATGGTCTAGGGGTTATCAATGCAATTTGCAAGGGAATATACAATGGTGTCGTCGAGGTTACCGTCCTTTGCGATGATGAGTGGCGGTGTTCTTGATGTAGATACCAAGATGATGTAGACTCGTCCCTAAGTAGCCGAAACACCTTAGGAAACGGTAAAAACCACAAACTCAAAATCTCAAATGACAAATGTCAAACGGTGGAAGTGGAAATGGCAATGTGGAAGTGGTGGCGGTTGTGAAGAAGCAATTGTCCCTAAGTAGCCGAAACACCTTAGGAGACTCAAATCACTCCTCAAGCAACCACTAATGCTAAGGGAATCAAGATGGGTTAGGTTGCGAAAGTCGATGGTGGAGTAGCGGATGATATGGTGTAGGGCCTAGGCAATCTTGCCAAAATGACGAAATTTTGGTGGAGTCAAATGGTATTGGAACCTATCTAGGTGGATGATGGATGTCAATAGCTACTCAACAAGCTAAAGAACGCGAAAATCGGACTCCGGATGTAGAAGTTATGGGCAAAACAGTGAAGTGCACGCGGCTGACCTGGGGGGGGGGGGGGTCGTGCGCACGGGGGTAGGAGCCCGTGGGCACGGGGTCCCCTGGGACTCGCGGATTTGGCGGATTTCTTGGCGATTTGGGCTCCAAATGGATGGATCTCGTGGTTGGGGAGTAGCTGGGGTGGAAGGGGGTGGTATGTGGTGGGTGGGAGGTCGAAGGAACAGTGGCCGAAACACACTGGAAGGGTCGTGCGCACGGGGTCTGGTTGGCCCGTGTGCACGGGGTCCTGATGGCCCGTGTGCACGGGGTCCTCGAGGAGCGGACGAACAGCTCCGGATCCGTGAGAAATTTCAAATCTGAGGTCAAAATCGAAGGGTGGAAGGTAGGGGAAGGTGGTAGAGGGGTGGATCTACTTGGTACACACCAAATCCATGGATCAAATCCAACAAAATCTCATCAAACCAAAAAATCACAAAAAAATTAGGGCTATTTTTGGTGGGGATTTTTGGATTTAGGACGAAATCACACAAAACTAGGCTAGAAAATAAAGAGGGGGACTCCAATTTCGTGATCAACCATGGCTCATGATACCAAGATGATATAGCGTGGAACCCTAGGTGAAGATCTTTCACGAATTGGAGGGGGAATCCCCAAGAACAAGATGAACAAAAGAGGGAAAACAAGGGGAACACTCAAGAACAAGTAAAATCACACATTCACTAGACAATCAAACACATAAGATCCACAAGGTACATGAACAACAAAGGGAAATAATATACATGGTAGAGTTCATCCCAAATCCTATGAAGGAGATGAGGGCTTGATGATCCTATGATTGGGATCCTTCCCCAAGAAGGAGGTCTTGATGTTTGGTCACTCCAAGAGGAGGTCTTGATCTCCTAGTGGAGTGGATCCATGGAGCAAAGCTCACCAATGTGTATCAACTACTTTGCCTCCCCCTAACATATGGTCTAGGTAAGGAATATATAGGCATGGGGACGAAGTGGATGAAGAGGAGGCCCAAACATCAATCACAGCCGTCCATCCTGTAGGGCCCGTGCGCACGGGGTAAGTTGGGCCCGTGCACACGGGGGTCCGGTGCGCACGGGGGTCCCGCACGGGGGTCCCATGGGCACGGTACAGGTCCATGCGCACGGGGTGCTCCAGCGCCAACTTCCTGAGTAGTCCGTGTGCACGGGTCGCGGGGGCCCGTGCGCACGGGGTCGCCTGGGACCTCCTGTCCAGCTCCTGTTGGACTCCATCTTCTTCCTTGTGGCCTTGTGGTCCTTCTCCAACTCCTTTGGGGTGTCCCTTACCAGCTTGTGGTCGTCGGTCTTCGTACCTAAGGACACATAGAGCACTTTGGTGAGGTAGCAAGCAAGTCGAATGGATATTTATGATATTCTCGAAGAAGAGCGGGTTCACCTTAATTCCAATGGCGTATGTTCGAGGTCTCGTCATATGTCCTCTTGGGGTATGGAGAGTAGTCGCAGTATACATGAGGATGATTGTGGGATGCTCCGCATCACTAAACTCACTAGAGACGCGAGCCTAAAACACAAATTAAATTCACGTGTCAGTGGACAGATGAAACATAACACTTGCGTAGCCCAAAGGTACTGTAGGGCGTTTAAAACAAAAACTCAACTGAAAAAAAACTGGTATTAGCACTTGTCACGTAATCTCTGACTTGTTTTTTCAAAACTGCCAATCATGCCATGCAAGGACACGGTTCCAAGAAGTACTGCTCTCCCTTTTTTTTAAGTACTGTACTCACGGTTTGCAAGGAAACCAATTCCACTCAGATTTTTCTTCTCCCTCACGTGTGCACCTAGCCAAATTCTCTCTGCCACTTTTTTTTCTTTCCAAGATCCAAACTACCAACACAAGTCCTCTTTTATTACTGGCGCCTTTATATTTCTTGCGGTCTCCACTTCTACCAGGTCACGTATATCCCCAAATCCACAGTGAATCTTTTTTTCGTGTGGATAAAATGAATCTGGTCAAACAGCCACAACCGACCTTGCTTTCTCTCTCTAATTTTATTTTTCAATAAATGTGCCCAGATTTGATCCGACTTGCCTTTTTTTCTCTCCAAGATGGCTTCTCTTTTTCTCCTTTATTTTCGCCAAGGAAATTCCAAAACTTGGACACCCCCAACCGAATCAGCCAATTACAGTACTACTTCCTCTTTTCTTTCCTTTCCTTCCCTTATTTTCTTACCGATCAGATCTCCCTTTATCTCTCCCTTTTATTCCTTTCCAAACTCTCTCTTCTTGCCTTTTTTTTCTTTCGCTCTCTTTCCAAACACACAAATCGGTTAGCACTTTTTTTTTACTTGGTTTCCAAAAACGTGAAGCGCAAGGACTCCAAACCGAACAGCTTTTTTTTATGTCAACGTCCCAAGTAGAAGTCCTTCCATAAAGCACAAAATCGTACGTAAAAAGAATATCCGCAACTTTCCTTTTTTTTCTCTATTCCAAACGTGGAAACAACCACCTCTCTTTGATTTACGTGCAGATTTCTTTCCTCCTCGGGATATTTTAAACATGTAAATCGTTGTTCAGTTTCTAACTCCCAAGTAAGATATATATCAGGAACATATCTACCCTCAAATGGTAGAATATTCAATTTCAGTTTAGGGAGATTGATGCGGAGCATCCCTCGCTCATCCCAATGGGCGTGCCTACATCTCCCTCAACACCACTTGGACCCATGACACGAGCCCGAGCTAAGGCTATTGAAGATAAGGTGAACTCGCTCCCTCCGAATTCCCTCCTCTCCGAATTACTGATGCAGAACATCCCTCGCTCATCCCCATGGACGTGCCTACATCTCCCTCGACACCACTTGGACCCATGACACGATCCCGAGCTAAGCCTATTCAAGATAAGGTGAACTCGCTCCTCTCCGAACTTTCTCTTCCTACTCACGAGACATGGCTACTACCTCATTCGGAAACTCTGTGTGTGATCAGGTGCCTGGAAGCGAGCAACGGAACAGCTACATACAAGAGCCAAGACGGCGAGGACCCCAAGCATGATGGACAAGAAGAGCTGCCGCGGAAGCTACAGGCGTCGGACGACCGACCAAGTCCGGACGTTCGATGAGTCCCAGGACACGGACGACCGAGCCCTCCAGACGTCCGGTAACTGGCCACCCGAACGAAATCTAGGGAAGTCCGAGACGCCCCGGACGACCGGGCGACAAGCACCCGAGCAAAAACTACAGACGACCGACAGCCTACGGACGTCCGGTCCATCCAGAAGCTCCGGACGACCGACCCTCTCCGGACGTCCGATGCAACCAAGACAGAGCTGAATCTATGGATGTCCGAGCCCCGCCGGATGTCCGGACCGTCCCGAGCCTCCGGACGTCCGATGTCTTCCGGACGTCCGGCACCTGACTGACCGCACCTGCGGGCTGGAGACCTTGTATCCCTTCACTTCGACTTCCATTTGCACTAAGACTATAAATAGGACGCCCTCACCTCCTAGTGAGGGTTAGCATAGGTTTAGCTCATATTTTGTGTGATAGCGTTGCTCATCCACTTGGTTACTTCTCCTCGGAGCTTAGGACCTCTTCGGAGAAGATCCCCCAAGCGGATTCAAGACCCCTTTCTAGGGAAGACCATCAAGACCTCCATACGGAGAAGAACTGTTCCTATGTATCCTTACCTTTGTTGATCGTGGATCTTATGTTACTTTATGTTGTCGGTGATCTAGCACTCGTGTGATTGATTCTATGTCGGTTTAGTGATTCTCTCTCTCTCTCGTTT
The DNA here is from genome assembly GCF_018294505.1 of Triticum aestivum. Taxonomy (NCBI): domain Eukaryota; kingdom Viridiplantae; phylum Streptophyta; class Magnoliopsida; order Poales; family Poaceae; genus Triticum; species Triticum aestivum. The sequence continues at coordinate 308,681,428 of NC_057804.1, read as the reverse complement.
TCCCCGTGTTTCCCCTTTGTGCTTCCGCGTGTTCTTCGTGAATTCCCGTAGGATCCCCTCCAAACATGAAAGATCGTCCACATAGGGTACCACCCTACATCATCTAGGTATCATGAGCCACGTTGATCACGTTTTTGGAGTCCCTACCCCTCTTTTTCTAGCTTGATTTTGTTGTTTTTGTCCTAAATCCAAAAATTCCCCACCAAAAATAGCCCCCAATTTTTTTTGTGATTTGTTGGTGAGTTGAGATTTTGTTGGATTTGGTCCATGGATTTGTGTTGCTACGTGTGGATATAGCTTCTCCCACTCTCCCCACCCTTTTCCATCAGCCAATCTACTCGATTTCAACATCACCATCTTCTTCTTCCCCGGAATTCTCGTAGTTCATCTTCCCGAGCCCGATTTTCACCCAGGCTCCGGACGACCAGAAAAGGTCGGACGTCCGATGATGACCGGACGACCGTAAAAGACCGGATGTCCGTGAAACCCTGACGACACTGAAGTTTGACAGTTCGGCCACCACCACCACCCCCACATTCCACCACATCTTCCAAACCCACATACACCTACATCTTCCACGATACCTCCTATGACGATTTTAACACATTTTGGTCCTTGAGATTTTGAGTTGTGGCTCCCGTATCCTTTTGTGTTTCGGCTATGTAGGTACGGTTCGACTTCATCAACACCACGGCTCAACTTCTCGAGAGTCTCATCATCACCAAGGACGGTAACTTCGACGACATCTTTGTCATAACTTGCAATTGCATTGATAACCCACATTGCCTCATTTTGCGTAGCTTACCCATCGAGACTAGCGGTTGAGTATTGCAGGCAACGTGACTTGTGCACATTAGTGATCATACAACATAGTATACATATCATACCATAGTGGTGCATATCTTCAGATCAACTTGTGTGTGTCATCGCATACACAATTGCTACCTTGGTTCGTGAGTTTTGCATGAGGAAAGAGCTCAAAAGTGAAAGAGCCACCCAAGCTTTTAAGCAAAGAGGAAAGATAAGCAAAGAGCTTATAAGTAAGAACAATGGCATCATACAACATTAAGATTGTCATATCCGATCATCTTGGATCATAGCACCGAAATATCATACATATAGCATACTTGGGATAGAGATCGTTACATTTTTTGCCTAGTAGGTTGTGCACAAGTTTGCGTATCCGCCTATTGTGCAATCGTGCTAGCGTCTATCTAGTATTGTGCAACAAGAGCATTTCGTGGTTTCCACATTTTGGCTCAATTTTGGATTGCACAATCCCATTTATCTATTTGCGTGTGTGTTTCCGTGTACCCATACTTGCTTGGTCTACTTGTTGCATTTGCAAATTTGTGAATCTTTTCGAACATTATTGAATCTCACGTACTATTGCATCAAATTTTGTGCCACCATCCTAACCAAGCTCCACCATAAGCTTTTACGTGTGTAGGTGTGAGAACCGACAAGAATTGGTACCAACAGTGCTATATCATTGTCCGCATTTGAGTGAACTTGATTCATCTTCAACTTCGGTCAAGGTACATTTGGTACACATTCTTTTCCTTCTACCACTTACATTTTGCTTGGTATGATGGATAGGACAAGTTCTTCTACCACTCCAGCTCTCATCAAGAATGACGACGACATGTCATCATTCGTCACCAACAACCACCTATTTGGAGCTCAAAAGGCATTGCACCAAGAGCAACAAGCAATGAGGGACTACTTCGACAACAAATTCGACGCTCAAAAGCAAGAGAATGATGCAAGAATGGATGAGATCCGCGCCTTCATGAGGAACCGGCGTCCTTCCACTTCTTCATCCTCAAGACGGAGCCGCTCAAGTCGACACTCCGACGACACCTTCTCCGACTCAAGTACACCGTCATCGAACACTCTTTGTCGAGCTACGCGTCAAGACCGGCATGCATCTCAGAACCCGCTACATGACAAGCATTCAGAAGAACAAGTCGATGAGCAAATCCCTCGTCCTCCATCAAACCAAGTCGTTTTTGCTCAAGCTCAAGAAAGACAACGACCAAGAAGAAGAACGAGCACGTTTACACCAAGAGGAACAAGACGCCGAGGCTCAACGTCTTCAACAACAACAACGTGAAGCGCAAGCTCTTGAGGCGCAACGTGCCCTTCGAGATTCGAGCCGAGCCATTGCCAACCGCAATCACGAGCGGTGCAATCAAGAGGAAGCCCTTCGAGAAGAAATCCAAGAGAGGAACTACCAACCGCGTGTGCAACATCAAGCTCCACAAGGTCCTCCACAAGCTCGTCAAGCTCCACCTCAACCTCAAGTTCAACAAGAGCAAGTTGATCATGGACTTCCTCCGCGCCAAGAGCAACATGAGGATGACTATCCTCCACGTCAAGGACGTCACCATCACCATCGCCAACAACACAATGAAGAGCAACGCTATGGCAAGCTCAATTTCACAATGCCCAAGTTCAATGGAAGCAATGATCCGAAAGAGTACCTCTCATGGGCATTGAAGGTCGACAAAATTTTCCGCTTGCACAACTATGAGGAAGAGAAGAAGATCGCTATGGCATCACTTGAGTTCCAAGATTATGTGCTCATATGGTGGGAACAAGTACTTGAACGCCGTCAAGCAAGAGGTGAACCACCAATCACCACTTGGGCTCAAATGAAGGATGTCATGCGAGCACGTTTTGTGCCAACCTACTATAATCGCGATCTCTTCAAGAAGCTACAACTTCTCAAGAAAGGAACAAAGAGTGTTAAAAAATACTACAAGGAAATGGAGATAGCCATGATTCGAGCCAATGTCACGGAAGATGATGAGCAAACAATGGCACGTTTCTTGAATGGACTCAATCATCCCATCAAGAAGATTGCCGACTTCCAACCCTACTCCAACCTCATTGAGCTCGTACATCAAGCAACCAAGGCGGAACGTCAAGTGCAAGATGACTTCAAGTACGCCAAGTACTCATCCAAGACCTACGGCTTCTCCAACATCCAAGCTTCAACGACTCCTTCAACATCTACATCAACCAAGCCTTCTCCAAGCAACGACGACAAGTAAAATTACAAGAAAACTTCGGCAAGTTCAAGTCGTCTTACTCCTACTACAAGCAACTTCAAACCGCGTGCTTCATCATCTACTCCAACCGATGAGACCATCAAAACAAGTTCCTTCAAGTGTTTCACTTGCGGCGGCCGAGGCCACAAGTCCTTCCAATGCACGAACAAGCGCACCATGATCCTCAACGACGACGACACATATGACTCAATGAGTGAAGAGGAGATGGAAGCCCTTGAGCAAGTGGCCATGCACCGGCGCGTGAATGAGGATGAAGATGGTCAAATCTTTTGTGATGAGGATTCGAGCCCCGCTCTAGTTGTCTCCAAAGTCTTGACACTTCAACATCAACAAGAAGAAGACCAACGATGCCACATCTTCCACACTAAGGCCGGCATCAATGGAAGGTCCGTCAAGGTCATCATCGATGGAGGTAGTTGTCACAACTTGGCAAGTGAAGAACTATGTTCCAAGCTTCAATTGGTCAAGAGGAAGAACCCGCACCCCTACAAAGTTCAATGGCTAAGTGACCCCGGCACTATACGAGTCGAGCATATGGTCCAAGTCTCTTTCAAAATTGGTGCTTATGAAGACACTTTGGAGTGTCATGTGGTACCAATGACCGTTTGCCACCTCCTTCTTGGTCGACCATGAAATTAAATTGAAAAGTGCATGTTTACTTGCCACCAAATCTGATATTGATGAGCTAGATTTTAGCAAATCTGTTTGCTATGCTTTTGTGTGCAAAGAGGCATTATTTTCATTCGAGGACGTGCCTTCCTCTTTGCCTCCTGCTGTCACTAACATTTTGCAGGAGTTCGCTGACGTCTTTCCACAAGACGTGCCACCGGGATTACCGCCTATTAGAGGGATTGAGCATCAGATTGACTTAATTCCCGCTGCTTCACTGCCCAACCGTGCGCCATACCGTACCAATCTAGAGGAGATGAAGGAGATTATGCGTCAAGTACAAGAGCTTCTCGAAAAAGGTTATATACGCGAATCCCTTAGTCCTTGTGTTGTTCCTATTATTCTCGTGCCAAAAAAGGATGGTACATCACGTATGTGTGTTTATTATAGAGGCATTAATAATATTACTATTCGTTATCGTCATCCTATTCCTAGGCTAGATGATATGCTTAATGAATTGAGTGGCTCTACAATATTCTCCAAAGTTGATTTGCATAGTGGATACCATCAAATTCGTATGAAATTGGGGGATGAATGGAAAACATCATTTAAAACTAAGTTTGGATTATATGAGTGGTTAGTCATGCCTTTTGGGTTAACTAATGCACCTAGTACTTTCATGGGATTAATGAACGAAGTTTTACGTGCTTTCATTGGACGATTTGTGGTAGTTTACTTTGATGACATATTGATTTATAGCAGAACTTTGGAGGAACATTTGGAACATTTACCTGTTGTTTTTATTGCTCTACGTGATGCACGTTTGTTTGGTAACCTTGGGAAGTGCACCTTTTGCACCGACCGAGTGTCTTTTCTTGGCTACGTTGTTACTCCACAGGGAATTGAAGTTGATAAAGCCAAGATTGAAGCTATTGAGAGTTGGCCGCAGCCCAAAACGGTCACACAAGTGAGGAGTTGTCTTGGCCTTGCTGGATTCTATAGGCGTTTTGTGAGAGATTTCAGCACCATTGCTGCACCTCTCAATGAGCTTACAAAGAAAGATGTGCCTTTTGTTTGGGGTACCGCACAGGAAGAAGTCTTCACAGTATGGAAAGATAAGTTGACACATGCTCCTTTACTCCAACTTCCTGATTTTAATAAGAGTTTTGAGCTTGAATGTGATGCTAGTGGAATCGGATTAGGAGGTGTGTTATTACAAGATGGCAAACCTATTGCATATTTTTCTGAACAATTGAGTGGGCCTAGTCTGAATTATTCTACTTATGATAAAGAATTATATGCTCTTGTTCGGACTTTAGAGACATGGCAACACTATTTATGGCCCAAAGAATTTTTTATACATTCTGATCATGAATCTTTGAAACATATTAAAAGTCAAGCTAAACTGAATCGTAGACATGCTAAATGGGTTGAATTCATTGAGACTTTCCCTTATGTCATTAAACACAAGAAGGGTAAAGAAAATGTTATTGCTGATGCATTGTCTCGTCGCTATACTATGCTTTCACAACTTGACTTCAAAATATTTGGTTTGGAGACCATCAAAGATCAATATGTGCATGATGCTGATTTTAAAGATGTAATGCAGAATTGTAAAGAAGGGAGAATGTGGAACAAGTTCGTCGTTAACGATGGATTTGTGTTTCATGCTAACAAGCTATGCATTCCAGCTAGCTCTGTTCATCTTTTGTTGTTGCAGGAGGCGCATGGAGGAGGATTAATGGGACACTTTGGCGTGAAGAAGACGGAGGACGTACTTGCGACACATTTCTTTCGGCCAAAGATGAGACGGGATGTTGAGCGTTTTATTGCTCGCTGCACTACATGTCAAAAAGCTAAGTCACGACTCAATCCTCATGGTTTATATATGCCTTTGCCTGTACCTAGTGTTCCTTGGGAGGATATATCTATGGACTTTGTTTTAGGTTTACCTCGAACAAAGAAGGGGAGGGATAGCATATTTGTTGTCGTGGATAGATTCTCGAAAATGGCACACTTTATACCATGTCATAAAAGCGATGATGTTGTTAATGTTTCTGATTTGTTCTTTCGTGAAATTATTCGCTTGCATGGTGTGCCAAATACTATTGTTTCAGATCGTGATACTAAATTTCTTATCCACTTTTGGAGATGTTTATGGGCTAAGTTGGGGAATAAACTGCTTTTTAGTACTACTTGTCACCCCCAAACTGATGGACAAACTGAAGTAGTCAATAGAACATTGTCTACTATGCTTAGGGCTGTTTTGAAGAATAATAAGAAAATGTGGGAGGAATGCTTGCCTCATATTGAATTTGCTTATAATCGTTCATTGCATTCTACTACTTAGATGTGCCCTTTTGAAGTTGTGTATGGTTTCCTACCTCGTGCACCTATTGATTTGTTGTCTCTTCCATCTTCGGAGAAGGTTAATTTTGACGCTAAACAACATGCTGAATTGATTTTAAAAATGCATGAGTTAACTAAGGAAAACATTGGGCGTATGAATGCTAAATATAAACTTGCTGGAGATAAGGGTAGAAAACATGTTGTGTTTGCACCTGGAGATCTTGTTTGGTTACATTTGCGTAAGGATAGATTTCCTGATTTGCGCAAATCAAAGTTAATGCCACGTGTTGATGGTCCATTTACGGTGTTGGAGAAAATAAATGATAATGCATATAAACTTGAGTTGCCTGCAGATTTTGGGGTTAGTCCCACTTTTAACATTGCAGATTTGAAGCCTTATTTGGGTGAGGAAGATGAGCTTCCGTCGAGGACGACTTCATTTGAAGAAGGGGAGGATGATGAGGACATCAATACCATTGTTACACCCACAGCCCCTACTTTTACATATACTGGACCAATTACTAGAGCTCGCGCACACCAATTAAATTACCAGGTACTTTTGTTTCTTGTAATGATTCTAATGCTCATGAGAATATGATGTTGCCTAAATTGGATACATTTGTTTTGCTTACAAATGAAGGGGCTAGCTTGGAGAAGGATGACCATTGGAGCAAGAACAAGCATGGAGATGATGGCATGCGCAAGGGGAACAAGAACGGAGTTACAAGTGATGATTTCAGGACTTTGAAGCCACCATAATGAGTGCATGAAACCTTGGACGAAATATACAAGATGCCACTTCATAAATTTCGTCCAGAGGCTATTCTGGGTGCTGCATCACCTTATTATTGGGCCAGGCCCATGTAATTTTGAAATACATAAGTATAGGCTATTTTTAGAGTCCGTATGTGTGGGGAAACAAGAGATAGGGTTGATTTCGGACCCCTCCACCAAGGGCCACGAAATTCACCCCCTCTTTGATGAGGTCATCAGTAATATTGTTACACCCACAGCCCCTACTGCTATACATACTGGACCAATTACTAGAGCTCACGCACGCCAATTAAATTACCAGGTACTTTCGTTTCTTGGTAATGATTCTAATGCTCATGAGAATATGATGCTGCCTAAATTGGATATATTTGTTTTGCTTACAAGTGAAGGACCTAGCTTGGAGAAGGATGAACATTGGATCAAGAACTAGCATGGTGATGATGGCTTGCGCAAGGGGAACAAGAACGGAGCTACAAGTGATGATTTCAGGACGTTGAAGCCACCATAATGAGTGCATGAAGCCTTGGACAAAATATACAAGATGCTACTTCATAAATTTCGTGCAGAGGCTATTCTAGGTGCTGCTTCACCTTATTATTGGGCCAGGACCATGTAATTTTGAAATACATAAGTATAGGCTATTTTTAGAGTCCGTATGTGTGGGGAAACAAGAGATAGGGTTTGTTTTGGACCCCTCCACCAAGGGCCACGAAATTCACCCCCTCTTCCTCCATATATACAGCCCTTAGGGCACCGTTCAGAGTTTGGGTTTTGTTTAGATTAAAGTTCGCCATAGCTGCAACTTCACGTACTTTGTTTGTGTTCAACGACCAGACAAAGGCGTCACAGAACCCCACCTTGATCAATAAAACTTTAATCTTATATTAGCAATATCCAGATTGCAATCTCAGTTTCTTGCTTGTTCTTTGTTTGCTCGTAGGAAACACACCCTCGTGGTTAGGTTGATCGTGCTCCGGCGTGGTCAATAACCTCTTGGAGTTGGTTTAGCGATTGCTAAGGCATGACGTCCTCGCACGTTCGTAGTCGGATCGTCAAAGTCGACTTCCACCAAAGCGAAATCCATCATCTCATCGAAAGACGGGACACCTTTGCCTCTATCAAGTGCTATCAGATTTCCAAGTTGCTCGGTGAGATTTTACAGTTTTTCATAGTTTAGATCGAGTCTGTTCTTCATACCTATAGTCCATGAAAAAGCCACAAAAAATTAGGGTTAGTTCATCCTATCCGAACCAGTCTGAGCCTTTGCATAATCTTTTCTGTATTTGCGTTGTTGAATTTGCGGTTGCATCGTCGTGTCTAGTTGCTGGTCTTAGAGTCTAGTCTTTTAGAGTTTCGAGTTCTGGTCATAAGTTGTCACGCCGCCCCCGCACCATCATCATCGCCCCTGCCATCTACCACCACCGCTTATCCACCACCGCTTCGAATCCGTATCCATATACCACCACCGCTGCCATATATCACCACCGCTGCCATCTACCACCATATATATCCATCACCAATCCGAGTTCTTTTCATATTAGGTTTGTTTTCGAGATTCATCTAGTTTCCGATTCGTGTTTCCTTGCCGGAGTAGGTTTCGGGAAAAAAAGTGCCATTATAGAAACCACCCTTCGTTTAGGCCCAAAATTTTCCGAAAACGCACTTGTCGAAAAAATTTCTGGCTATCCTATTTTTAGGTGTTTCTGAGTGTTTTGCGACAGGTGCCATTATAGAAAGTTTTTTTGAGCCGTTTCCAGATTTTGGTCCGGGCAGTCGAAAAAAAATTGGTCACAAAAATTTCATGTCTATCCTGTTACCTTGAATTGGGAAGAGATTTGAGACACTTGCCATTATAGTGAATTTTCGCAAAAAAAATGAGAAGCGCAAAAAAAAGAGCACAAAAAAGCAAAAAATCAGAGTGTGCTCTTTCCTTGATTTCGTGCAGCGCCGTGATTTTGTTAGTGTTCTAGGCTCACGTCTCTAGCACGGTCTAGCCTAGGATCAGCATCGTACCGTCGTTGAGCGTTTATTCAACTTTGCATCTCTGAATTGATTATTGCTGACCCTTTTTGCTACCATATTATAAGCCTTCCCAGCTCCACATACATCTACATCGTGCGTTTGACTCTCCTTGGTAATCGCTCTATCCAAGCTTTGAGAATTTTGACTACAACGGTTGCCGATCACTGCCTGCTGTTGGGTAAGAACTGGTAAGAATTTGAGATTTGCTTGACGGATTTGTGACACCCACCACCACCTCTTGTTAGTAGTCTGTAGGATCATATTCTTGTGTGTTTCTATTGCTGCTAACCACGCCAGGATCAGAAGCCAACGAGACTGACTGGGAGAACATGACGAATAAGGACTTGCATGATAAATTTCAGCAAATGATGAGTGGACAGGTGCAAGATGTGCTAAACAGATTTGAAGAGGCCATGGAGAAGATAGATTGCATGGAGAAGACGTTCGAAACAAAGCTCGATAACAGATTTAATGAATTGCTCGCGCGTCTTCCACCACCACCACACGCTGCACCTAACGCACCTCTCCAACAACAACAACAACAACGACTACCTCCACGTCGTGAAACAGCCCTCCGTCGAGCGAGTCGTGACCCTCTTGCGTTTGGCCAAACTGTTGGTGCTGCTGTTGATATTTCTGTGGCTCCTGCTACTGATGCGGAGGAGGATGATTATGTGGGAGATTACGAGGATGAGGTTGATCAAAATCAGAACTACGTGCAACCACCTGCACCACAACCACCAGGTCGTCCACATGCAAATAATCACAATGGTAGGGCTCTCCCTCAGGTACAAGATCATGACCATCTTCCTAAACTGAAATTGAATATTCCACCATTTGAGGGTAGATATGTTCCTGATATATATCTTACTTGGGAATTAGAAACTGAACAACGATTTACATGTTTACAATATCCCGAGGAGAGACAGGTTGCCGCTGCTGTTTGTGCTTTCACTAGTTTTGCATGTGTATGGTGGTCTGAACGTTGTAGATTATATCCTATTCCAACTACTTGGGCTTCTTTGAAAAGTGCTATGCGTACTCGTTGGGATCCACCATATTATCAACGTGAATTGCTTCAAAAATTGCAGCGCTTAAGACAAGGGAAAAATTCTGTAGAAGAATATTATCAGGAATTACAAACTGGCATGATTAGATGTGGTATTGTTGAGGAGAATCATGCTAGGCTTGCACGTTTTTTGGGTGGATTAAATAGAGAGATTCAGACCTTTGTCGACTATAAGGAGTATACTAATATCACTCGTTTATTCCATCTTGCTTGTAAAGCTGAACGTGAAGTGCAGGATCGACAAGCATTGGCGCGAACTAACTTTTCTGCAGGCCGACCTTCATCATGGACACCGCGTGCATCTTCTACTTCAACTGCACCAGCAACTCCATCAGGTGCCGCCTCAAGCCCTGATACAAGAAAACAGGCACAACCACCATTATCTGCCAAGAGCCCACCTACCGGGCCTGCACGGAGTTCTTCTTCTTCCATGGCATCAACTTGGCACACAAGTGATATTATTTGTCATCGTTGTAAGGGAAGATGTCATTATGCAAGAGAATACAAATCTCAGCGTGTGATGATTGCTACCGAGGATGGTGGGTATGACTCCGCTAGTGACTATGATGAGGAGACTTTGGCTCTTATTACACATGAAGAAAATGGTGGAGATGATTCTGATCATGAGACGCAATACATGGCTCCTGAAGATGCTGACAAGTATGAATGTTTAGTTGCTCAACGTGTTTTGAGTGTGCGGGTCACACAAGCTGAGCAAAATCAGAGGCACAATTTGTTCCATACCAAGGGAGTTGTGAAGAAACGTTCTGTGCGCGTCATCATAAACGGAGGGAGCTGCAACAACTTGGCTAGCATGGAGATGGTGGAGAAGCTTTCTTCACCACAAGACCACATCCAAATCCTTACTACATCCAATGGTTCAACAACAGCGGCAAGGTTAAGGTAACACGTACTGTTCGTGTGCATTTTAGTATATCTACATATCCTGATTATGTTGATTGGGATGTGGTACCTATGCAAGCATGTTCCTTATTACTTGGTAGACCATGGCAATTTGATAAAAATTCTGTACACCATGGTAGAAACAATCAGTATACTCTTGTTCATAAGGATAAGCATATTACTTTCCTTCCTATGACTCCTGATTCTATTTTGAAAGATGATATTAATAGAGCTAATAAAGCAAAACATGAGAAGAATAAGAGTGAAAATCAGATTGTGGCAAAAGAATTTGAGCAACAAATGAAGCCTAATAATAAACCATCTAGTGTTGCTTCTGAAATTAAATTGAAAAGTGCATGCTTATTTGCCACCAAATCTGATATTGATGAGCTAGATTTCAGCAAATCTGTTTGCTATGCTTTTGTGTGCAAAGAGGCATTATTTTCATTTGAGGACGTGCCTTCCTCTTTGCCTCCAGCTGTCACTAACATTTTGCAGGAGTTCGCTTACGTCTTTCCACAAGACGTGCCACCGGGATTACCGCCTATTCGAGGGATTGAGCATCAGATTGACTTAATTCCCGGTGCTTCACTGCCAAACCATGGGCCATACCATACCAATCCAGAGGAGACGAAGGAGATTATGCGTCAAGTACAAGATCTTCTCGACAAAGGTTATATATGCGAATCCCTTAGTCCTTGTGCTGTTCCTATTATTCTAGTGCCAAAAAAGGATGGTACATCACGTATGTGTGTTGATTGTAGAGGCATTAATAATATTACTATTCATTATCGTCATCCTATTCCTAGGCTAGATGATATGCGTGATGAATTGAGTGGCTCTACAATATTCTCCAAAGTTGATTTGCATAGTGGATACCATCAAATTCGTATGAAATTGGGAGATGAATGGAAAACGGCATTGAAAACTAAGTTTGGATTATATGAGTGGTTAGTCATGCCTTTTGGGTTACCGAATGCACCTAGTACTTTCATGAGATTAATGAACGAAGTTTTACGTGCTTTCATTGGACGATTTGTGGTAGTTTACTTTGATGACATATTGATTTATAACAAATCTTTGGAAGAACATTTGGAACATTTACGTGCTGTTTTTATTGCTCTACGTGATGCACGTTTGTTTGGTAACCTTGGGAAGTGCACCTTTTGCACAGACCGAGTATCTTTTCTTGGCTATGTTGTTACTCCACAGGGAATTGAAGTTGATAAAGCCAGGATTGACGCTATTGAGACTTGGGCACAACCCAAAACGGTCACACAAGTGAGGAGTTTTCTTGGCCTTGTTGGATTCTATAGGCGTTTTGTGAGAGATTTCAGCACCATTGCTGCACCTCTCAATAAGCTTACAAAGAAAGATGTGCCTTTTCTTTGGGGTACCGCACAGGAAGAAGCCTTCACGGTATTGAAAGATAAGTTGACACATGCTCCTTTACTCCAACTTCCTGATTTTAGTAAGACTTTTGAGCTTAATTGTGATGCTAGTGGAATTGGATTAGGAGGTGTGTTATTACAAGATGGCAAACCTGTTGCATATTTTTCTGAAAAATTGAGTGGGCCTAGTCTGAATTATTCTACTTATAATAAAGAATTATATGCTCTTGTTCGGACTTTGGAAACATGGCAACATTATTTATGGCCCAAAGAATTTGTTATACATTTTGATCACGAATCTTTGAAACATATTAAAAGTCAAGCTAAACTGAATCGTAGACATGCTAAATGGGTTGAATTCATTGCGACTTTCCCTTATGTCATTAAACACAAGAAGGGAAAAGAAAATGTTATTGCTGATGCATTGTCTCGTCGCTATACTATGCTTTCACAAATTGACTTCAAAATATTTGGTTTGGAGACCATCAAACATCAATATGTGCATGATGCTGATTTTAAAGGTGTAATGCAGAATTGTAAAGAAGGAAGAATGTGGAACAAGTTTGTCGTTAACGATGGATTTGTGTTTGGTGCTAACAAGCTATGCATTCCAGCTAGCTCTGTTCGTCTTTTGTTATTGCAGGAGGCGCATGGAGGAGGATTAATGGGACACTTTGGCGTGAAGAAGAGGGAGGACGTACTTGCTACACATTTCTTTTGGCCAAAGATGAGACGGGATGTTGAGCGTTTTATTGCTCGCTGCACTACATGTCAAAAAGCTAAGTCACGACTCAATCCTCATGGTTTATGTATGCCTTTGCCTGTACCTAGTGTTCCTTAGGAGGATATATCTATGGACTTTGTTTTAGGTTTAACTCGAACAAAGAAGGGGAGGGATAGCATATTTGTTGTCGTGGATAGATTCTCAAAAATGGCACACTTTATACCATGTCATAATAGCGATGATTCCTTTAATGTTGCTGATTTGTTGTTTCGTGAAATTATTCGCTTGCATGGTGTGCCAAATACTATTGTTTCAGATCGTGATACTAAATTTCTTAGCCACTTTTGGAGATGTTTATGGGCTAAATTGGGGACTAAACTGCTTTTTAGTACTACTTGTCACCCCCAAACTGATGGACAAACTGAAGTAGTCAATAGAACATTGTCTACTATGCTTAGGGCTGTTTTGAAGAATAATAAGAAAATGTGGTAGGAATGCTTGCCTCATATTGAATTTGCTTATAATTGTTCATTGCATTCTACTACTAAGATGTGCCCTTTTGAAGTTGTGTATGGTTTCCTACCTCGTGCACCTATTGATTTGTTGCCTCTTCCATCTTCGGAGAAGGTTAATTTTGATGCTAAACAACATGTTGAATTGATTTTAAAAATGCATGAGTTAACTAGGGAAAACAGTGAGAGTATGAATGCTAAATATAAACTTGCTGGAGATAAGGGTAGAAAACATGTTGTGTTTGCACCTGGAGATCTTGTTTGGTTACATTTGCGTAAGGATAGATTTCCTGATTTGCGCAAATCAAAGCTAATGCCACGTGTTGATGGTCCCTTTAAGGTGTTAGAGAAAATAAATGATAATGCATATAAACTTGAGCTGCCTGCAGATTTTGGGGTTAGTCCCACTTTTAACATTGCAGATTTGAAGTCTTATTTTGGACAGGAAGATGAACTTCCGTCGAGGACGACTTCATTTCAAGAAGGGGAGGATGATGAGGACATCAATACTATTGTTACACCCATAGCCCCTACTGCTATACATACTGGACCAATTACTAGAGCTCACGCACTCCAATTAAATTACCAGGTACTTTCGTTTCTTGGTAATGATTCTAATGTTGATGAGAATATGATGTTGCCTAAATTGGATACATTTGTTTTGCTTACAAATGAAGGGCCTAGCTTGGAGAAGGATGAACATTGGATCAGGAACAAGCATGGAGATGATGGCATGTGCAAGGGGAACAAGAACAGAGCTACAAGTGATGATTTCAGGACGTGGAAGCCACCATAATGAGTGCATGAAGCCTTGGACGAAATATACAAGATGCTACTTCGTAATTTTTGTCCACAGGCTATTCTAGGTGCTGCGTCACCTTTTTATTGGGCCAGGCCCATGTAATTTCGAAATACATAAATATAGGCTATTTTTAGAGTCCGTATGTATGGGGAAACAAGAGTTAGGGTTGGTTTCGGACCCCTCCCTCAGGGGCCACGAAATTCCCCCCTCTTCCTCCATATATACAGCCCTTAGGTCGTCGTTTAGACTTTGGGTTTTGTTTAGATTAAAGTTCGCCATAGCTGCAACTTCGTGTACTTCGTTTGTGTTCAACGACCAGACAAAGGTGTCACAGAACCCCACCTTGATCAATAAAGCTTTCATCTTATATTCGCAATATCCATATTGCAATCTCAGTTTCTTGCTTGTTCTTCATTTGCTCGCAGGAAACAGACCCTCGTGGTCAGGTTGATCGTGCTCCGGCATGGTCAATAACCTCTCGGAGTTGGTTTAGCGATTGCTAAGGCGCGACGTCCTCGCACGTTGGTAGTTGGATCATCAAAGTCGACTTCCACCAAAGCGAAACCCATCATCTCATCGAAAGACGGGACACCTTTGCCTCTATCAGTCTTCCTCCATATATACAGCCCTTAGGGCACCGTTTAGACATTGAGTTTTGTTTAGATTAAAGTTCGCCCTAGCTGCAACTTCGCGTACTTTGTTTGTGTTCAACGACCAGACAAAGACGTCTCAGAACCCCACCTTGATCAATAAAGCTTTCATCTTATATTCGCAATATCCAGATTGCAATCTCAGTTTCTTGCTTGTTCTTCATTTGCTCGCAGGAAACAGACCCTCGTGGTCAGGTTGATCGTGCTCCGGCGTGGTCAATAACCTCTCGGAGTTGGTTTAGCGATTGCTAAGGCGCGACGTCCTCGCACGTTCGTAGTTGGATCGTCAAAGTCGATTTCCACCAAAGCGATATCCATCATCTCATCGAAAGACGGGACACCTTTGCCTCTATCATGACGGATCCTAGTGTATATCAACGACACTCGACAGCAAATAGGAAGAAGCGCTCGTCCAGTTCCTCCGTGAGAACTGGGACATCTTCGCGTGGAAACCTTCTGACATGCCAGGTGTACCCAGAGGACTGCCCAAGCACCGTTTGCATGTTGAACCAAAAATAAAACCCGTCAAAGAACATCTTCGGCGGTCCACCATGCAGAAGAGGAAAACAATCAGTGAAGAAGTGGCTCGACTGTTGGCAGCAGAGTTCATCCGTGAAATCTACCACTCTGAGTGGCTAGCCAACGTAGTCATGGTTCCTAAGAAGTATAATTCACTTCGTATGTCCATTGATTTCAAGCATATCAATCGGGCCTGCCCGAAAGATCACTTTCCTCTCCCTCGCATCGATCAGATTGTTGACTCGACTGCAGGGTGTGAACGCTTGTCTTTCTTAGATGCATATTCCGGATACCATCAGATCCAACTGTATGGTCCCGATGAAATAAAAACAACCTTCATCACCCCATTCGGGTGCTTTTTCTATGTCACCATGCCTTTTGGTTTGAAAAATGCTGGAGCCACATTCATGAGAATGATTCAGAAGTGCCTTCTCACTCAATAAGTCAGAATGTGGAAGTGTACATGTCACGCCCAATATGCGACCCTATCCAAAAGGAACTCGAAGGTCCCACCAAGGATAGACCCGCATATTGAAACACTTTTGCAAGGTGGATATCATTACATCAACATTACATAATAGATGGGGGTACATACATAAGGCATACAATGCCACACGAATACAACATCACAATACATAAGAGCAACATCCGACTACGGATGAAACATAAACAGAAACTCAAATGACATCCACCCTGCTAGCCCAGGCTGCCGACCTGGAACCTATCCCCTGATCGAAGAAGAAGCGGAAGAAGAACATAAAAACAAGCAAACATTGCTCTCGCGTCATGATCATCGCATAACTTGTACCTGCAACTGTTGTTGTAGTAATCTGTGAGCCACGAGGACTTAGCAATCCCATTACCATGGGTATCAAGACTAGCAAAGCTTAAAGGGAAAGGAAGGGGTAAAGTGGTGAGGTTGCAGCAGCGACTAAGCATATATGGTGGCTAACATACGCAAATAAGAGCGAGAAGAGAGCAAACGGAACAGTCGTGTAGCTAGAAATGATCAAGAGGTGATCCTGAACTCCTACTTACGTCAAACATAACCCAGAAACCGTGTTCACTTCCCGGACTCCGCCGAAAAGAGACCACCACGGCTACACACGCGGTTGATGCATTTTAATTCGGATCTGGTGTCAAGTTATCTACAACCGGACATTAACAAATTCCCATCTGCCCATAACCGCGGGCACGGCTTTCGAAAGTTTAAACCCTGCAGGGGTGTCCCAACTTAGCCCATGATAAGCTCTCGCGATCAACAAAGGTTATACCTTCTCCCAGGAAGACCCGATCAGACTCGGAATCCCGATTTACAAGACATTTCGACAATGGTAAAACAAGACCAGCAAAGCCGCCCGATGCACCGATAATCCCGATAGGAGCTGCACATATCTCGTTCTCAGGGCAACACCGGATAAGTCAAGCTACGAGTAAAACCAGCCCTCGAGTTGCCCCGAGGTGGCCCCGCAGGTTGCTCGGTTCGGACCAACACTTACACAAGCACTGGCCTGGGGGGGCTAAAATAAAGATGACCCTCGAGAGAGCGACTCCGAAGGGAAAAGTATAGGTGGTGGTGAGGCAAATGGTAAAACCAATGTTGGGCCTTGCTGGAGGAGTTTTATTCAAAGCGAACTGTCAAGGGGGTCCCATAAATCACCCAACCGCGTAAGGAACGCAAAATCCGGGAACATAACACCGGTATGACAGAAACTAGGGAGGCAAGAGTGGAACAAAACACCAGGCATAAGGCCGAGTCTTCCAACCTTTACCAAGTATATAGATGCATTAATAATATAAGAGATATTGTGATATCCCAACCAAAATCATGTCCACCATGGAGCAATCTTCAACTTCACCTGCAACTAGCAACGCTATAAGAGGGCTGATCAAAGCGGTAACATAGCCAAGCAACGGTTTGCTAGGAAGGGTGTCAAAGGTTAGAGGTTCATGGCAATTTGGGAGGCTTGAAGAGCAACAGATAGGTAACGCAACATAGCGATAGAACGAAGCAACTAGCATAGCAATGATAGTAGTGAGATCCAGGGTAGCGGTCATCTTGCCTGAAATCCCGCAAGGAAGAAGAATGAGTCCATGAAGAAGATGAAGCCACGAAGACGAACCAAGCGTAGACGAACGAATCCTCACAATCGCAACGATATGGGAACTATCGAGAAGAAGCACACAACATGGTAAACACACCACACAAGAACAAGACATGATGCACAAACAAGCATGATGCATGACAAGGCTACATGAAGCTACTCATGGCAAGAGATGATGCAAACAAGAGCAACACATCAAAGCAAGTTTAAATGAGGCCGGAAACAACATATAACAATTCCGGTAAGTCCTCATATGCAAGTTTCGAAATTGGTCCAGATCTGAATAAACCTTATGTTCAAGTTGTTAAACAGCAAGTTAAGATGCACAAAGATGATCTACATGAAATTCTAGTCAAGTTACATATAAAGTTTGTTTAGTTCGGAGCTACGGCCTAGAAGATATGAGCAAAACAAGTTAAACATGATATTGATGCAAAATGCATACAAACATCAAGCAAACACCTCAAAACAAGGATGCAGCATGATAATATGAAACTACATGCAAAATCAAGCAAGTTTCATATAGAACACACTCAAAACAGAGCAACGGTTCAACACACACACATGAAACAAGTTATAGCAACAATCTGTCCAAAACAGCAACTAGGTATATTGCAAGCACCAAAACAACATGCTACAGCACCTCAACATAAGAACAAAAGGAATGGACATGATGTACAGGTAAAGCATAACAAAACATGAACACTGAGCTATCTCCAGAAACTACTAGAACATGCTCAAACACATATGGCAAGATTGCAAATAATAACAGTTCAGACTTTGCGGAAAATAACATCAGGTTGCAATGTTTAGAGCTTTCAAACAACATGTTACAGGAACTTATCATGGCAAACAAAGGTATGGAATGAATCTACTAATTGCATAGAACAAAAGTCCCTTACTGACCATAAGCCAAAAAGGATCAAAAGAAATGATGGCACCCATGTAAACATAGCAAGTTATAATACAGATTCAACCATGGCAGGAACAACGATAAGTAGGCATGTTGGTGAGCTTGTACCACTCACCACAGAGCAATAAATGGCATGAAAATGCAACCAACAGTAATAAGACATGTTTATGAAGCTAAGCATGGCAATAGCAAGTTCATAGGGTACATGGAACACTAGCGACAATCATGGCAACAACTGAACTTAATGTTAACTGGCTGACAGCAACATTATATAGCAACTTTGGAGCAAGATTACAATAAGGTACAGCAGGCTATAATTATAACCAGGGGCATGGATGGATAGATCATAACATGTAGAACAAAACACCCCTAATGAACATCTCCATATTATGCATAGAATGACTTGTAGCACCAGGTTTACATAGCATCACGAAATAACAGATTCAGCCTAGCAAAACAGCAACAACAGGTACCCTACTTAACAAGCTCGATTCACTCACCACAAGTCATTGCATGACAAGATAAGCATAGCATCAGCAAGAAGACTTGTTGATGAAACAACCCAAGGCAAGAACAAGTTCATAGCATGCAAGGATGAACTACAACAACCTTGGCAAAATTGAATAACATGTAAACAATCTGCGAGGAAACTTTTTGTAGCAAAAGTAGAGCACAAAAATGACATGCTAGGCTACTCCATAATTGCAACCAGGGGCATGAATGGATAGAGGAAAACCATATGTTCAAAACATCTGTACTGAAGTATCTCATAATATGCATGGATCTCTCTGTAGCATCATGTTTACATGGCATCAAAATAACAGAAGAACGGGGACTAAAATCAGCAACATCACGAAGCCTAGTTTGCATGCTTGTTCTAGTAACCACATTGATCGCAAAAACACATGGCATACACCACTCTAAATATGGCATGACATAGATCAAAATACATGTAGACATCAACCTCATAGGATGCACACATCAAACATGGCAAAAATGACAAATGAGTAAGTTCTGTTAACAGGCAGTAGACAACATCATATAGCACTCTTTCAACGATGATTCAGGCATCAAGATGAGCTCAAATGAATATGGTGCAATGGAATGAAATGAAGTACTCATTGAGACGAACAATTTGACATATTACACGCACAAAATGGAGCTACGGATGCAGAGATATGATGCGATGAACATGGCATGAAAATATGCAAAACTTAGGGACGGTGGAAAATCGGGGTCAACCTTCGGGATTCCAAATCTGGCACGGATTACGAAGATCGCCGGAGCTGCACGCCGGCGAGGAAGAAGAGGCGGCCGGAGCTTGAGGAGACCGCCGGAGAGGGCGGGGATGCCGGATCCGGGGCGCGGGGCGGCGAGGGGCGCCGGATCCGGTGACCGGACGGGCACCGGCGGGGCGCTGCGGGGTTCCGGCAAGGGGAGGCGCGGCGGAAGCGAACGCCGGCCGGAGGTCGGCGACCTGGCGGCGGCGGAGCTTGACCTAGCCCGGGGCGGCCATGGCGGCGGAGGCGCGGGCTGCGCGGAGGGCGAGCGCGGGCGGCGGAGGAGCCAGGTGGCGGCGCGCGAGGCGCGGTGCCGACGGCGGCGGGGTTTGGGTGGCGGCGGGCAGCGTGGTCTGACGACGGGCGGCGCACCGGCGGCGGCGGAGGCGCGGCGGAGCAAGCGCGGGGCGTCGGCGGGCGCTGGCCGGCGCGGACGGGGCGGGCGGGCCCGCGACGGGCTCGGGTGGCCCGCGGCGGCGGCGGGTGGCGGCGTGCCGCGTGGCAGCTGCGGAGTGGACGGGGGGAGCGGGGCGGATGTGTCCGGCCATCACGGACGTGTCCGGTGGCGGCGGGAGGAAGAGGACTAGGGTTTCGCCTGCGAAAATGGACGGGGAGGACTTATTTATAGTTTCTCGGAGCTAGGAGAGTCCAAATGGAGCACGGTTTTCAGCCACGCGATCGTGATCGAACGAGCGAGGGCATGGAGGGGAGTTAGATGGGTTTTGGGCCACTTTGGAAGGGTGTTGGGCTGCAAAGAGAAGGGGGGTTTTGGGCTACGCGGTTAACCGTTGGAGTATCAAACGGACTCCAAATGGCACGAAACTTGACAGGCGGTCTACCGATGGTGTACCAAGGCCACTTGGCAAACCTTGGGCCATTCCGAGAAAGTTTAACACCCGCACATGAAACAAGGTCTGAGAGAGGGCGACGGGCGTGCGCGAATGGTCCGGACTCCAAACGGACAATAGAGAGAACCGGCGGAAACCGAACGGATGCAAGTTTTGTAAAACATGCAGATGAAATGCAGATGATGACATGGCAAAATGCAACACACAAGCAAATGACATGGAAACTATGGCGAATAACTGGCAGACACCTGGCGCATCAGATCTGGGGCGTTACAACACTCCTCCACTAACAAGAGATCTTGTCCTGAGATCTTAGGACCGAGACGGAAGGGAAAAGGGATGAGGTGAAACAAGAACTCAAGAGAAAAAAACAAAGAATCGAGCACTCGAGAAGAAGAGAGGAATGACGAGAATGACAAGAATCAAAAGCTCACGGAATCAGATAGACTATGAAATCACTCTGGTTAGAATGAGATAAGAAAGGAATAAGACTGAAAGGATTTAGGCAGAATTCTGACTGAACATGGAAAGGAAAAGAGCATGAACTTGAGGGGATGGAATGATACCTGATGAAGACATGACACAAAACCTCCGGAAAGAATTAAAAGAGTTGAATGAAAAGAACGGAGAAGAAAATGAGAACTTGTGCCACGAATGAAATAGAAAGCAACCTTAGAAGAAAAGATTGAATGGAGTTGTTGAGAAAATTCAACAACGAAAAGAATAAGCTTGTCGTGGACTTTGGGTAACATCTCAGAAATTATGAGGTGATAACCAGCCGCAAACGGAAATTATTGGATAACTTAGAAGAACGAAGAAATGCAAAACTCCACTTCAAAAGAATAAGGAGAATTTTTTTGCACTTCGAGACGCGAGAAGGAAAGATACTTGAACTCCACCAACAAAATCTTGATGAACTCTTGAAGAATGCATTAAATCATGAAGAACCACCATGGAGAACTCCGGTGACAAAAGGATGATAAGATACAATTGACGGATGAAAAGAAATAAGATAAAAGCCTGCGGTGATTTAGATGGAGGTTCCGACAAAATAGCCGAGGAAAATTTGAACTCCGGGAAAAGAAAAGATGAAAGCACCTGGAACTAGGATTTATTCAACAAGAACAAACTCCGAAGGAAAGGATTACTCACTTGGATGAAATAAGAATAAGATTTATTGTATGCTTATCCTTCATCAAATTAAATTGATGACAAACAATGGATTTTGCATACTACTTATTCTTCTTGAAAAGGATTGAGAAGTGACATATCACAAACTTGAGAAGGTCTTCATGGACCACTGGTAGGATTGAAAAGAACGAATGAATTAAAATGATGATCAAGGAAAAAGAATCTTGAACGAACCACCGTTAGAAATGAAAATGACTGATGAAAGGGACTGAATCACCGGGAAGAATTAGAAGAACAAATATGCTCGAGGGGATTTAGATACAAGAGAACTGGAAGAACTCGAGCTGATTAAAGAACACTTGAACGGAGCACCGGGATAATTGGATAATGATAACTGGAATGATGGCCTCCGGTGAAAAGAAACGGGAACACAACTTTTGACATACTCCGGATGGATAAAAAGAATATCTGACAAATGGAATAATTCTCGAGGATAACAAGAAACTAGAACCACGAATCTTCGGGAGAATGAACAAGATTTAAGAGGAAATCTTTTTCGATCTTCAAATGATGACGAGAAACACCACCAAAATTATTGAGATACTCCGGGAGAATGAGGAGCAGAGAGGTTGAGCCAACAATGAAAAGAATTTGAAAGTGATCTTGGAGAAGGCATCTTACTGATGAAATTCATTCTTACGTCAAACTCCAAAAAGAATTTGAGAGTAACTCCGGGGAAAATTAGAAGAGTCAGGTAAGATCCTGGGAAAAGACCTGTGGGTTATGGGCCCACTGAAGAGATAACACCGTCCGAAAGGATGTAGAATAGATAGATGATGCACCGGAACAATTGAAATATTTGAATAAGGTGACAACCTCGAATTAATTAGAACACAAACGAATCTCCTGAGATGTCTTTAATACTCCGGAAGGATAAACTAGCGAGAGGCGAACGAGCAGGGAAGGAACTTGAGCTGAGGGAAAGAATATAATCACTACCGAAAATGGAACTGAATCCACCGGAGAAGAAAAAGATGAAGAATGTCCACCGAGACGAGAATTCCCCGGTTGAGATAATTTATGAAAAACTGAAGAGGTTCCGCACAAATGAAATTGATGCTCGAAACAGACTCAGGCTCCGGGAAGAAGAGGGTGGGAGGGCGGAAAAACAAAGGCAACTTTGAAGGGGAAACCGACGAATATCTTGAAGAGAAAATACATGTTGAAAGAAAGCAAAGGCTTCGCACGAGTAGGATGGATACTCGATTACAGACTCCGGTTCCGAGATGAAAAAGGGTGGGCGGGTGGGAAAGAAAACAACTGAGGATTGAACTCAAAGATGAAGAGGCTCGAGTCAACTTGACGAGAAATGCACCGGATAAAAAGAGCTGAGAACCAACGATCGGAAAACCAACTGCGTGATCCTAAAGAAAGTTTGAAAGGGAAGAGGAATAATTCAAAACACCTACGTCAAGATTCCTTACCAGAGCGACGCAGGGGCTGAGGAGTAAAAAAAATTCCTACTCTCCGATATAACTAGACTCCGAAAATAGTTTATTCTAGAGTCAACGTCGGCCAAACTACACGTCAATCAAGGGGGCTCCTAGGGTCGGTCGAGGCTCTGATACCAACTTGTCATGCCCAATATGCGACCCTATCCAAAAGGAACTCGAAGGTCCCACCAAGGATAGACCCGCATATTGAAACGCTTTTGCAAGGTGGATATCATTACATCAACATTACATAATAGATGGGGGTACATACATAAGGCATACAATGCCACACGAATACAACATCACAATACATAAGAGCAACATCCGACTACGGATGAAACATAAACAGAAACTCAAACAACATCCACCCTGCTAGCCCAGGCTGCCGACCTGGAACCTATCCCCTGATCAAATAAGAAGCAGAAGAAGAACTCCAAAACAAGCAAACATCGCTCTCGCGTCATGATCAGCGCATAACCTGTACCTGCAACTGTTGTTGTAGTAATCTGTGAGCCACGAGGACTCAGCAATCCCATTACCATGGGTATCAAGACTAGCAAAGCTTAAAGGGAAAGGAAGGGGTAAAGTGGTGAGGTTGCAGCAGCGACTAAGCATATATGGTGGCTAACATACGCAAATAAGAGCGAGAAGAGAGCAAACGGAACGGTCGTGAAGCTAGAAATGATCAAGAGGTGATCCTGAACTCCTACTTACGTCAAACATAACCCAGAAACCGTGTTCACTTCTCGAACTCCGCCGAAAAGAGACCATCACGGCTACACACGCGGTTGATGCGTTTTAATTTGGATCTAGTGTCAAGTTATCTACAACCGGACATTAACAAATTCCCATCTGCCCATAACCGCGGGCACGGCTTTCGAAAGTTTAAACCCTGCAGGGGTGTACCAACTTAGCCCGTGATAAGCTCTCGCGATCAACGAAGGATATACCTTCTCCCAGGAAGACCCGATCAGACTCGGAATCCCGGTTTACTAGACATTTCGACAATGGTAAAACAAGACCAGCAAAGCCGCCCGATGCACCGACAATCCCGATAGGAGCTGCACATATCTCGTTCTCAGGGCATCACCGGATAAGTTAAGCTACGAGTAAAACCAGCCCTCGAGTTGCCCCGAGGTGGCCCCACAGGTTGCTCGGTTCGAACCAACACTTAGACAAGCACTGGCCCGGGGGTGGCTCAAATAAAGATGACCCTCGAGAGAGCGACTCCCAAGGGAAAAGTATAGGTGGTGGTGAGGCAAATGGTAAAACCAATGTTGGGCCTTGCTGGAGGAGTTTTATTCAAAGCGAACTGTCAAGGGGGTCCCATAAATCACCCAACCGCGTAAGGAACACAAAATCCGGGAACATAACACCGGTATGATGGAAACTAGGACGGCAAGAGTGGAACAAAACACCAGGCATAAGGCCGAGTCTTCCACCCTTTACCAAGTATATAGATGCATTAATAATATAAGAGATATTGTGATATCCCAACCAAAATCCTGTCCACCATGGAGCAATCTTCAACTTCACCTGCAACTAGCAACGCTATAAGAGGGCTGAGAAAAGCGGTAACATAGCCAAGCAACGGTTTGCTAGGAAGGTTGTCAAAGGTTAGAGGTTCATGGCAATTTGGGAGGCTTGAAGAGCAACAGATAGGTAACTCAGCATAGCGATAGAACGAAGCAACTAGCATAGCAATGATAGTAGTGAGATCCAGGGTAGCGGTCATCTTGCCTGAAATCCCGCAAGGAAGAAGAACGAGTTCATGAAGAAGATGAAGCCACGAAGACGAACCAAGCGTAGACGAACGAATCCTCACGATCGCAACGATACGGAAACTATCGAGAAGAAGCATACAACATGGTAAACACACCACACAAGAACAAGACATGATGCACAAACAAGCATGATGCATGACAAGGCTACATGAAGCTACTCATGGCAAGAGATGATGCAAAAAAGAGCAACACATCAAAGCAAGTTTAAATGAGGCCGGAAACAACATATAACAATTCCGGTAAGTCCTCATATGAAAGTTTCTAAATTGGTCCAGATCTGAATAAACCTTATGTTCGAGTTGTTAAACAGCAAGTTAAGATGCACAAAGATGGTCTACACGAAATTCTAGTCAAGTTACATATAAAGTTTGTTTAGTTCGGAGCTACGGCCTAGAAGATATGAGCAAAACAAGTTAAACATGACATTGATGAAAAATGCATACAAACATGAAGCAAACACCTCAAAACAAGGATGCAACATGATAATATGAAACTACATGCAAAATCAAGCAAGTTTCATATAGAACACACTCAAAACGGAGCAACGGTTCAACACACACATGAAACAAGTTATAGCAACAATCTGTCCAAAACAACAACTAGGTATATTGCAAGCACGAAAACAACATGCTACAGCACCTCAGCATAAGAACAAAAGGCATGGACATGATGTACAGGTAAAGCATAACAAAACATGAACACTGAGCTATCTCCAGAAACTACTAGAACATGCTCAAACACACATGGCAAGATAGCAAATAATAACAGTTCAGACTTTGCAGAAAATAACATCAGGTTGCAATGTTTAGAGCTTTCAAACAACATGTTACAGGAAGTTATCATGGCAAACAAAGGTATGGCAATAATCTACTAATTGCATAGAACAAAAGTCCCTTACTGACCATAACCCAAAAAGGATCATAAGAAATGATGGCACCCATGTAAACATAGCAAGTTATAATACAGATACAACCATGGCAGGAACAACGATAAGTAGGCATGTTGGTGAGCTTGTACCACTCACCACAGAGCAATAAATGACATGAAAAGGCAACCAACAGTAAGAAGATATGTTTATGAAGCTAAGCATGGCAATATAAAGTTCATAGGGTACATGGAACACTAGCAACAATCATGGCAACAATTGAACTTAATGTTAACAGGCTGACAGCAACATTATATAGCAACTTTGGAGCAAGATTACAATAAGCTACAGCAGGCTATAATTGTAACCAGGGCATGGATGGATAGAGCATAACATGTAGAACAAAACACCCCTAGTGAACATCTCCATATTATGCATAGAATGACTTGTAGCAGCAGGTTTACATAGCATCACGAAATAAAAGATTCAGCCTAGCAAAACAGCAACAGCAAGTACCCTAATTAACAAGCTCGATTCACTCACCACAAGTCATTGCGTGACAAGATAAGCATAGCATCAGCAATAAGATATGTTCATGAAATAACCCAAGGCAAGAACAAGTTTATAGCATGCAAGGATCAACTACAACAACCTTAGCAAAATTGAATAACATGTAAACAATCTGCCAGGAAACTTTTTGTAGCAAAAGTAGAGCATGAAAATGACATGCTAGACTACTCCATAATTGCAACCAGGGGCATTAATGGATAGAGAAAAACCATATGTTCAAAACATCCTTACTGAAGTATCTCAAAATATGCATGGATCTCTCTGTAGCATCACGTTTACATGGCATCAAAACAACAGAAGAACAGGGACTAAAATCAGCAACATCACGAAGCCTAGTTTGCATGCTTGTTCTAGTCACCACATTGATCACAAAAACACATGGCATACACGACTCTAAAGATGGCATGACATAGATCAAAACACATGTAGACATCAACCTCATAGGATGCACACATCAAACATGGCAAAATTGACAAATGAGCAAGTTCTGTTAACAGGCAGCAGACAACATCATATAGCACTCTTGCAACGATGATTCAGGCATCAAGATGAGCTCAAATGAACATGGTGCAATGGAATGAAATGAAGTACTCGTTGAGACAAACAATTTGACATATTACACGCACAAAACAGAGCTATGGATACAGAGATATGATGCGATGAACATGGCATGAAAATATGCAAAACTTAGGAACTTAGTGGAAAATCGGGGTCAACCTTCGGGATTCCAAATCTGGCACGGATTACGAAGATCGCCGGAGCTGCACGCCGGCGAGGAAGAAGAGGCGGCCGGAGCTTGAGGAGACCACCGGAGAGGGCGGGGATGCCGGATCCGGGGCGCGGGGCGGCGAGGGGCACCGGATCCGGTGACCGGACGGGCGCCGGCAGGGCGTTGCGGGGTTCCGGCGAGGGGAGGCGCGGCGGAGGCGAACGCCGGCTGGAGGTCAGCGACCTGGCGGCGGCGGAGCTTAACCTAGCCCGGGGCAGCCATGGCGGCGGAGGCGCGGGCTGCGCAGAGGGTGAGCGCGGGCGGTGGAGGAGCCAGGGGGTGGCCGACGGCGGGCGGCGTGGTCCGGCGACGGGCGGCGCACCGGCGGCGGTGGAGGCGCGGCGGAGCAAGCACGGGGCGGCGGCGGGCGTGGGCCGGCGCGGATGGGTCGGGCGGGACCGCGAAGGGCTCGGGCGGCCCGCGGCAGTGGCGGGTGGCGGCGTGCCATGTGGCAGCTGTGGAGTGGACGGTGGGGAGCGGGGCGGACGTGTCCGGCCGTCACGGACGTGTCCGGTGGCGGCGGGAGGAAGAGGACTAGGGTTTCACCTGCGAAAATGGACGGGGAGGACTTATTTATAGTTTCTGGGAGCTAGGAGAGTCCAAATGGAGCACGGTTTTCGGCCACGCGATCGTGATCGAACGACCGAGGGCATGGAGGGGAGTTAGATGGTTTTTGGGCCACTTTGGAAGGGGTGTTGGGATGCAAAGAGAAGGGGGGTTTTGGGCTATGCGGTTAACCGTTGGAGTATCAAACGGACTCCAAATGGCACAAAACTTGACAGACGGTCTACCGATGGTGTACCAAGGCCACTTGGCAAACCTTGGGCCATTCCGAGAAAGTTTAACACCCGCACATGAAACAAGGTCTGAGAGGGGGTGACGGGCGCGTGCGAATGGTCCGGACTCCGAACGGACAACAGATAGAACCGGCGGAAACCGAACGGATGCAAGTTTTGTAAAACATGCAGATGAATGTAGATGATGACATGGCAAAATGCAACACGCAAGCAAATGACATGGCAACTACGGCGAATAACTGGCAGACACCTGGCGCATCGGATCCGGGGCGTTACAGTACATGGATGACATTGTGGTCAAGTCTCGCAAAGTTTCGGACCTATTGACTGACCTTGCAAAAACCTTTGCCAACCTCAGAAGATACAATATCAAGCGTAATCCGTCAAAATGCACGTTCGGAGTTCCAGGAGGAAAGTTACTCGGTTTTCTCGTTTCCGAACAAGGGATCAACACCAATCCAGAGAAAGTTGATACCATCCTCTGAATGAAGCGCCCCGTGCGAGTGCATGACGTTTAGAAGCTGACTGGTTGTTTGGCCGCTCTGAGTCGATTCATTTCTCCTCTTGGTGAAAAGGCCTTGCCTCTTTACCGATTGATGAAGAAGTCTGATAAGTTCCAGTGGACCGATGAAGCTGAAGCAGCATTTGCAGAACTCAAAACCCTGCGTTCCACCCAGCTGGTGCTCGCTGCGCCAATCAGCAAAGAGCCTTTACTGCTCTACATTGCAGCCACTGGACAAGTTGTCAGTACAGTACTCATGCCTCGAGCGGGAAGAAGAAGGAATAGTCTACAAGGTTCAGCGCCTAGTCTATTATCTCTCTGAAGTTTTGACTCCATCCAAGCAACGATACCCGCATTATTAGAAGCTTGTCTATGGAATATACATGACCATGAAGAAGGTTGCGCATTACTTCTCTGACCACTCCATTACAGTCCTCAGCAATGCGCCACTGTCCGAAATTCTGAACAACAGAGATGCAACTGGTCGAGTGGCCAAATGGGCGATTGAACTCCTCCGTTTAGATATCAATTTTGAGGCAAAGAAGGCCATCAAGTCCCAAGCAATTGCAGATTTTCTAGTCGAGTGGATTGAACAGCAATTGCCGACTCAAGTTCACTCAAAACATTGGACTATGTTTTTTGATGGTTCCAAGATGTTGAATGGTTCAGGTGCTGGAGTAGTTTTGGTATCCCCCCGCGGAGACAAGCTTAGTTATGTTCTCCAGATTCATTTTGATTCCTCCAATAATGAAGCCGAATATGAAGCACTTCTATACAGGTTGCGTATGGCCATTTCACTCGGCGTCCGTCGCCTTATTGTTTATGGCGATTCCGATTTGGTGGTTAACCAAGTCATGAAGGAGTGGGAAGTCAGAAGCCCAGCCATGACCGGTTATTGCAATGCAGTGAGGAAGCTGGAGAAAAGGTTTGAAGGTTTGGAGCTCCACCATACACCCCGACTGAAAAATCAAGCTGCAGATGAGTTGGCCAAGATAGGCTCAAAGAGAGAGGCTATTCACCGAAACGTGTTTCTGGAACATATCAATTCACCTTCGGTTCAGGAAGATCCTTTCACCGAAGAGTCACCACAGCCCAAGAGTGCCACAGATCCGACTGAAGTCGAAGTCCCGGCCGTGGTCGACTTAATCATGGAGGTTTTTGATAGAGGCAAAGGTGTCCCGTCTTTCGATGAGATGCTGGATTTCGCTTTGGTGGAAGTCGACTTTGACGATCCGACTACGAACATGTGAGGACGTCGTGCCTTAGCAATAGCTAAACCAACTCCGAGAGGTTATTGACCTCGCCGGAGCACGATCAACCTGACCATGAGGGTCTAATTCCTGCGAGCAAACGAAGAACAAGCAAGAAACTGAGATTGCAATCTGGATAATGCGAATATAAGATGAAAGCTTTATTGATCAAGGTGGGGTTCTCTGACGCCTTTGTCTGGTCGTTGAACACAAACGAAGAAAGCGAAGTTGCAGCTATGGCAAACTTTAATCTAAACAAAACCCAAAGTCTAAAAGGTGCCCTAAGGGCTGTATATATGGAGGAAGAGATGGGGAATTCCGTGGCCCTTGGTGGAGGGGTCCGAAATCAACCTTATCTCTTGTTTCCCCACACATACGGACTCTAAAAATAGCCTATACTAATGTATTTCAAAATTACATGGGCCTGGCCCAATAAAAAGGTGACGCGACACCTATAATAGTCTCTGGACGAAATTTATGAAGTGGCATCTTGTATACTTCGTCCAAGGCTTCATGCACTCGTTATGGTGGCTTCAAAGACCTGAAATCATCACTCCTAACTCCGTTCTTGTTCCCCTTGCGCATACCATCATCTCCATGCTTTCTCTTGCTCCAATGTTCATCCTTCTCCAAGCTAGGCCCTTCATTTGTAAGAAAAACAAATGTATCCAATTTGGGCAGCATCATATTCTCATGAACATTAGAATCATTACCAAGAAACGAAAGTGCATGGTAATTCAGTTGGCGTGCGCGAGCTCTAGTAATTGGTCCAGTATGTATAGCAGCAGGGGCTGTGGGTGTAACAATGGTATTGATGTCCTCGTCATCCTCCCCTTCTTGAAATGAAGTCGTCCTCGACGGAAGTTCATCTTCCTCACCCAAATAAGGCTTCAAATCTACAATGTTAAAAGTGGGACTAACCCCAAAATCTGCAGGCAACTCAAGTTTGTATGCATTATCATTTATTTTCTCTAACACCTTAAAGGGACCATCAGCACGTGGCATTAGCTTTGATTTGCGCAAATCAGGAAATCTATCTTTACGCAAATGTAACCAAACAAGATCTCCAGGTGCAAACAGAACATGTTTTCTACCCTTATCTCCAGCAAGTTTATATTTAGCATTCATGCGCTCAATGTTTTTCTTAGGTAACTCATGCATTTTTAAAATAAATTCAGCATGTTGTTTAGCATCAAAATTAACCTTCTCCGAAGATGGAAGAGGCAACAAATCAATAGTTGCACGAGGTAGGAAACCATACACAACTTCAAAAGGGCACATCTTAGTAGTAGAATGCAATGAACGATTATAAGCAAATTCAATATGAGGCAAGCATTCCTCCCACATTTTCTTATTATTCTTCAAAACAGCCCTAAGCATAGTAGACAATGTTCTATTGAATACTTCAGTTTGTCCATCAGTTTGGGGGTGACAAGTAGTACTAAAAAGCAGTTTAGTCCCCAACTTAGCCCATAAACATCTCCAAAAGTGGCTAAGAAATTTAGTATCACAATCTGAAACAATAGTATTTGGCACACCATGCAAGCGAATAATTTCACGAAAGAACAAATCAGCAACATTAACAGCATCATCGCTTTTATGACATGGTATAAAGTGTGCCATTTTCGAGAATCTATCCACGACAACAAATATGCTATCCCTCCCCTTCTTCGTTCGAGGTAAACCTAAAACAAAGTCCATAGATATATCCTCCCAAGGAACACTAGGTACAGGCAAAGGCATATACAAACCATGAGGATTGAGTCATGACTTAGCTTTTTGACATGTAGTACAGCGAGCAATAAAACGGTCAACATCCCATCTCATCTGTGGCCAAAAGAAATGTGTAGCAAGTACGTCCTCCGTCTTCTTCACGCCAAAGTGTCCCATTAATCCTCCTCCATGCGCCTCCTGCAACAACAAAAGACGAACAGAACTAGCTGGAATGCATAGCTTGTTAGCACGAAACACAAATCCATCGTTAACAATGAACTTGTTCCACATTCCTCCTTCTTTACAATTCGGCATTACATCTTTAAAATCAGCATCATGCACATATTGATCTTTGATGGTCTCCAAACCAAATATTTTGAAGTCAAGTTGTGAAAGCATAGTATAGCGACAAGACAATGCATCAGCAATAACATTTTCTTTTCCATTCTTGTGTTTAATCACATAATGGAAAGTCTCAATGAATTCAACCCATTTAGCATGTCTACGATTCAGTTTAGCTTGACTTCTAATATGTTTCAAAGATTCATGATCAGAATGTATAACAAATTCTTTGGGCCATAAATAATGTTGCCATGTTTCTAAAGTCCGAACAAGAGCATATAATTCTTTATCATAAGTAGAATAATTATGACTAGGCCCACTCAATTTTTCAGAAAAATATGCAACAGGTTTGCCATCTTGTAATAACACACCTCCTAATCCAATTCCACTAGCATCACATTCAAGCTCAAAAGTCTTATTAAAATCAGGAAGTTGGAGTAAAGGATCATGTGTCAACTTATCTTTCAATACCATGAAGGCTTCTTCCTGTGCGGTACCCCAAAGAAAAGGCACATCTTTCTTTGTAAGCTCATTGAGAGGTGCAGCAATGGTGCTGAAATCTCTCACAAAACGCCTATAGAATCCAGCGAGGCCAAGAAAACTCCTCACTTGTGAGACCGTTTTGGGCTGTGACCAACTCTCAATAGCGTCAATCTTGGCTTTATCAGCTTCAATTCCCTGTGGAGTAACAACATAGCCAAGAAAAGATACTCGGTCGGTGCAAAAGGTGCACTTCCCAAGGTTACCAAACAAACGTGCATCACGTAGAGCAATAAAAACAGCAGGTAAATGTTCCAAATGTTCTTCCAAAGATCTGCTATAAATCAATATGTCATCAAAGTAAACTACCACAAATCGTCCAATGAAAGCACGTAAAACTTCGTTCATTAATCTCATTAAAGTACTAGGTGCATTAGTTAACCCATAAGGCATGACTAACCACTCATATAATCCAAACTTAGTTTTAAATGCTGTTTTCCATTCATCTCCCAATTTCATACGAATTTGATGGTATCCACTACGTAAATCAACTTTGGAGAATATTGTAGAGCCACTCAATTCATCAAGCATATCATCTAGCCTAGGAATAGGATGACGATAACGAATAGTAATATTATTAATGCCTCTACAATCAACACACATACGTGATGTACCATCCTTTTTAAGGCACTAGAATAATAGGAACAGCACAAGGACTAAGGGATTCGCGTATATAACCTTTGTCGAGAAGCTCTTGTACTTGACGCATAATCTCCTTCGTCTCCTCTGGATTGGTACGGTATGGCGCACGGTTTGGCAGTGAAGCACCGGGAATTAAGTCAATCTGATGCTCAATCCCTCGAATAGGCGGTAATCCCGGTGGCACATCTTGTGAAAAGACGTCAGTGAACTCCTGCAAAATGTTAGTGACAGCAGGAGGCAAAGAGGAAGGCACGTCCTCGAATGAAAATAATGCCTCTTTGCACACAAAAGCATAGCAAACAGATTTGCTGAAATCTAGCTCATCAATATCAGATTTGGTGGCAAATAAACATGCACTTTTCAATTTAATTTCAGGAGCAACACTAGATGGTTTATTATTAGGCTTCATTTGTTGCTCAAATTCTTTTGCCACAATCTGATTTTCACTCTTATTCTTCTCCTGTTTTGCTTTATTAGCTCTATTAATATCATCTTGCAAAATAGAATCAGGAGTCATAGGAAGCAAAGTAATATTTTTATCCTTATGAACAAGAGTATACTGATTGTTTCTACCACGGTGTACAGAATTTTTATCAAATTGCCATGGTCTACCAAGTAATAAGGAACATGCTTGCATAGGTACCACATCACAATCAACATAATCAGCATGTGTAGAGACACTAAAATGCACACGAACAGTACGTGTTACCTTAACCTTGCTGCTGTTGTTGAACCATTGGATGTAGTAAGGATGTGGATGTGGTCTTGTGGTGAAAGAAAGCTTCTCCACCATCTCCATGCTAGCCAAGTTGTTGCAGCTACCTCCGTCTATGATGACGCGCACAGAACGTTCCTTCGCAACTCCCTTGGTATGGAACAAATTGTGCCTCTAATTTTGCTCAGCTTGTGTGACCTGCACACTCAAAACACATTGAGCAACTAAACATTCATACCTGTCAGCGTCTTCAGGATCCATGTATTGCGTCTCATGATCAGAATCATCCCCACCATGTTCTTCACGTGTAATAAGAGCCAAAGTCTCCTCATCATAGTCACTAGCGGACTCATATCCACCATCCTCGGTAGCAATCATCACACGCTGAGATTTGCATTCTCTCGCATAATGACCTCCTCCCTGACAACGACGACAAATAATATCACTTGTGTGCCCTGTTGATGCCATGGAAGAAGAAGAACTCTGTGCAGGCCCGACAGGTGCGCTCTTGGCAGATAATGGTGGTTGTGCCTGTTTTCTTGTATCACGGCTGGAGTAGGCACCTGATTGAAGTGCTGGTGCAGTTGAAGTAGAAGATGCACGCGGTGTCCATGATGAAGGTTGGCCTGCAGAAAAGTTAGTTCGCGCCAATGCTTGTCGATCCTGCACTTCACGTTCAACTTTACAAGCAAGATGGAATAAACGAGTGATATTAGTATACTCCTTATAGTCTAGAATGGTCTGAATCTCTCTATTTAATCCACCTAGAAAACGTGCAAGCATAGCTTCATTCTCCTCAACAATACCACATCTAATCATGCCAGTTTGTAATTCCTGATAATATTCTTCTACAGAATTTTTCCCTTGTCTTAAACGCTGCAATTTTTGAAGCAATTCACGTTGATAATATGGTGGAACCCAACGCGTATGCATAGTAGTTTTCAAAGCAGCCCAAGTAGTTGGAATAGGATATAATCTACAATGTTCAGACCACCATACACATGCAAAACTAGTGAAAGCACAAACAGCAGCAGCAACCCGTCTCTCCTCAGGATATTGTAAACATGTAAATTGTTGTTCAGTTTCTAACTCCCAAGTAAGATATATATCAGGAACATATCTACCCTCAAATGGTGGAATATTCAATTTCAGTTTAGGAATATGGACATCATCTCGTACCTGAGGTGGTGGTGCAAGCCTACCATTGCCAATATTTGCATGTGGACGACCTGGTGGTTGTGGTGCAGGTGGTTGCAAGTAGTTCTGATTTTGATCAACCTCATCCTCGTAATCTCCCACATAATCATCCTCCTCCGCATCAGCAGCAGGAGCCACAGAAGTATCAACAGCAGCACCAACAGTTTGGCCAAACACAAGACGGACACGGCTCGCTCGGTGGAGGTCTGTTTCGCGACGTGGAGGTAGTCGTTGTTGTTGTTGTTGTTGTTGGAGAGGTGTGTTAGGTGCAGCGGGTGGTGGTGGTGGTAGACGCGCGAGCAATTCATTAAACTTGTTATCGAGCTTTGTTTTAAACGTCTTCTCCATGCCATCTATCTTCTCCATGGCCTCTTCAAATCTGTTTAACACATCTTGCACCTGTCCACTCATCATTTGCTGAAATTTATCATGCAAATCCTTATTCGTCATGTTCTCCCAGTCAGTCTTGTCGGCTTGTGATGCTGGCAGGGTTAGCAGCAATAGAAAGACATAGAATATGATCCTACAGACTACTAACAAGAGGTAGTGGTGGGTGTCACAAATTCGTCAAGCAAATCTCAAATTCTTACGAGTTCTTACCCAGCAGCAGGCGGTGATCGGGAACCGCTGTAGTCAAAACTCTCAAAGCTTGGATAGAGCAATTACCAGGGAGAGTCAAACACACGACGTAAATGTATGTGGAGCTGGGAAGGCTTATAATATGGTAGCAAAAAGGGTCAGCAATAATCAATTCAGAGATGCAAAGTTGAATAAATGCTCAACGACGGTACTGTACAGGTCCTAGGCTAGATCGTGCTAGAGATGCGAGCCTAGAACACTAACAAAATCACGGCGCTGCACGTAAACAAGGGAAAAGCACACTGTGGATTTTTTTTTGCGCTGTTCTTTTTGCGCTGCTCTTTTTTTTGTCAAAAATCACTATAATGGCGAGTGTCTCAAAACTCTTCCCAGGTCAAACTGATAGGATGGCAAGAAATTTTTTTGACCAATTTTTTTTTTCGACTGCCCGGACCCAAAAACTGGAAACGGGTCAAAAAAAACTTTCTATAACGGCGACCGTCTCAATACACTTAGAAACACCAAAAAATAGGATAGCCAGAACATTTTTCGACAAGTGTGTTTTTGGAAAATTTTGGGCCTAAACGGAGGGTGGTTTCCGGACTCTTTTTTTTTCTGAAACCTACTCCGGCAAGGAAACATGAATCGGAAACTAGACGAATCTCGAAAATGAACCTAATATGCAAGGAACTCGGATTGGTGGTGGATATATGGTGGTGGTATATGGCAGCGGTGGTGGTAGCGGTGGTAGTATATGGATATGGATCGGTGGTGGTATATGGACACGGATTGGTGGTGGTATATGGATACAGATTCAGATCGGTGGTGGTAGGTGGTAGGGGTGATTATGATGGTGCGCTGGCGGCGTGACAACTTATGACCAGAACTCGAAACTCGAAAAGACTAGACGCTAAGACCAGCAACTAGACACGACGATGCAATCGCAAATTCAACAAAGCAAAACCCTAAAAAGATTATGCAAAGGCTCAGATTGGTTCGGATATGATGAACTAACCCTAATTTTATTTTGTGGCTTTTTCATGGACTATAGGTATGAAGAACAGACTCGATCTAAACTCTTAAAAACTGTAAAATCTCACCGAGCAACCTGGAAATCTGATACCACTTGATAGAGGCAAAGGTGTCCCGTCTTTCAATGAGACGATGGATTTTGCTTTGGTGGAAGTCGACTTTGACGATCCGACTACGAATGTGCGAGGACGTCGCGCCTTAGCAATCACTAAACTAACTCCGAGAGGTTATTGACCACGCCGGAGCACGATCAACCTGACAACGAGGGTCTGTTTCCTGCAAGCAAACGAAGAACAAGCAAGGAACTCAGATTGCAATCTGGATATTGCGAATATAGGATGAAAGCTTTATTGATCAAGGTGGGGTTCTATGACGCCTTTGTCTGGTCGTTGAACACAAACGAAGTACGCGAAGTTGCAGCTATGGCGAACTTTAATCTAAACAAAACCCAAAGTCTAAACAGTGCCCTAAGGGCTGTATATATGGAGGAAGAGAGGGGGAATTTTGTGGCCCTTGGTGGAGGGGTTCGAAATCAACCCTATACCTTGTTTCCCCACACATACGGACTCTAAAAATAGCCTATACTAATGTATTTCGAAATTACATGGGCCTGGCCCAATAAAAAGGTGACGCAGCACCTATAATAGCCTCTGGACGAAATTTATGAAGTGGCATCTTGTATATTTCATCCAAGGCTTCATGCACTCGTTATGGTGGCTTAAAGACCTGAAATCATCACTCGTAACTCTGTTCTTGTTCCCCTTGCGCATACCATCATCTCCATGCTTTCTCTTGCTCCAATGTTCATCCTTCTCCAAGCTAGGCCCTTCATTTGTAAGCAAAACAAATGTATCCAATTTAGGCAGCATCATATTCTCATGAACATTAGAATCATTACCAAGAAACGAAAGTACCTGGTAATTTAGTTGGCGTGCACAAGCTCTTGTAATTGGTCCAGTATGTATAGCAGCAGGAGCTGTGGGTGTAACAATGGTATTGATGTCCTCATCAATTTTGGTCATCGCTCCCGACTAGACAGTACCATACATCACATATATCCTTAGGAAGGAACTCCCAGAGGATGAAGAAGAAGCTTGACAGATCGTCCGACGGTCTAAAGCCTTTACTGTGATAAGAGGACAATTGTTCAGACACAGTGTAACTGGAGCCTGCGAGAAGTGCATCACGCCAGAAGAAGGCCGAATGATCCTTAATGATATCCACTCGGGGACCTGTGGTCACCATGCGTCCTCTCGGACCATCGT
This sequence comes from Triticum aestivum, assembly GCF_018294505.1. Lineage (NCBI taxonomy): Eukaryota > Viridiplantae > Streptophyta > Magnoliopsida > Poales > Poaceae > Triticum > Triticum aestivum. The sequence continues at coordinate 308,643,695 of NC_057804.1, read as the reverse complement.
AGCCAAAGCATAACGAGCCGGGTTTTACTGGCCGCACGCTAACGAGATGGCAAAGGAAATAGTGGACAAGTGTGAAGGTTGTCAGTTTTATTCCAACATGTCTCACAAACCTGCTTCAGCTCCGAAGGTTATTCCAGACCTGTGAGGACAGGCAGGAGTGGATTTACTCATGTGCTGGTAGCAGTCGACAAGTTCACCAAATGGATCGAAGCCAAGCCCATTAAGAGCCTCGAAGCGAGCACCACCATGAGTTTTATCAGAGGACTTATATTCAGACACGGCGTTTGATGAGGACATGACTACCTTGGATACGACCAAAAATATTGCATACATTCATATTTGTCAGGTGATTTCTAGTGCAAACTATTCAATAATCTATTTATGTTATCGAGAACAAAAATACTTCACACACTTTTGTGTTTTGTCTAATTGCAAGTGTATGGGACATTTGTACAATTCACATACGAAGATAAGGGAGAAAGAGATGTTTACTTGCTGTTCAAAAAGTTCTCTCACGTCACTTTTGGGCCAAAAGAAGATAGAGTCCAAGTCTCTCACGTTCTGGATTCAGATTCGGACTGCACAGACATACCTGACTCAAAACGCCAACAACTTTTTCATATGGACTCCGAATAGGGTGATTCTTTTTTTTGTTGGAATCTAGATTTTGTGCTCTTTCCAGCCCAATTGGATTCATCTTCAAATTCGTCCGGAGTGTTGAGATATCGACAAAACAATCAGACGCTGCCGCAGAATCCGAGTCAAACAACAAGTCCAAAGGTGTTGCATCACCTCCACTTGGGCCCATGAGCCTTGTACAACCTTGGGTTGGTTTTAGGATGCCTTGGGACGTTCTCCCACCTTCTTGGCTGCCACCTCTTCCTCATATATAAGTAGATCCATCTAGTAGCTTTTTTCCTTGGGATTTGTTTAGTTAAAAGTTAGCCATTGCAACTTCGTGTACTTCGTTTGTGTCCAACGACCAGACCAAGACCGCTTACGGATCCCCACCATTATCAATACTTCATATATATTTGCAATATTCAGATTGCTTTATCATATTCTTGATAGTTATTCGATTGCTTGCATAAATAGACCTTCGCGGTCAGGCTGACCATGCTTCCGGCATCATCAGTAACCTTAGGAGATTGGTTTAGCGATTGCTAAGGCGCAACGTCGTGCACGTTTGTAGTCGGATCGCCAAAGTAGGCTCCACCAAATCGATAGTTATCATCTCATCGAAAGATCGGGACAACCCCGCCTCTATCAAGTGGTATCGGTTTTCAGGTTGCTCGGTGAGATTTCCAGTTATCCCTAGATTCGATTTATTTTCTTACCTATTGTCCAAGAAAAATCCACAAAAAAAGTTAGATCTATTCATCATTTGTCCTAGCCAGTCCAAGCCTGTGCAATTTTCTTTTCATTGTTTGCATTATAGAATTATCAGTTGCATCATCGTGTCGAGTTGCTGGTCTTAGTGTCTAGTTCTTTTAAAGTTTCAAATTCTGTTCACATTAGTCACGCCGCCGCTGCATCATTATCCCTTCCGCTGTCCACCATCCCATCCATCAATTTCCACCACGTGCTACGCACTGATCATTGTCATAATCATAGTTGAGGTCATTCACATCTTCGTGTGATCCAATCTGCATCTTATCTAGTTTGTCTTGGAAAGAGGGAGAAAAAAAGATAGAGAAAAAAAGGAAATAAGAAAAAGAAAAAGAGAGAGAAGAAAAAGAAAAAAAAGTGTGAGAAAAAAAAGAGAAAAAAAATTCGGATCTATCTAGAATCAATCTCGTACCTGGATTCGGATTGGAATCTGTTTTGCGCACTGTTCAGTAAAACAGGTGTATCTTCCTCATACGAAGTCCGTTTTGGCTCCGTGAGTAATCAAATTAAAGCTAGCGACGAGCCGCATCTAAATAGTTGCACAAGATTGTTCAACATTTGATACCTCAAAATCGTGGTCTAAATAGGTCTTTTTGCCCTCCGAAGTTCGTGAACACAACTTGTTTCAATTGTTCAGGCCATCTTTAGAATTCTTTGAGTCCTCATATCACTTCGGAATTGAGTAATTATTTTTGCATTGGAAAGATTGAGTTAGTATCATTCTTTGAAAAAAAATTATCAGAAAATTGGCTCAAACTTTTCAAGATGAAAGTTGGAGAGAGAGTTGTTGTATATCCTGCTTGGCAGTTGTTTTTCATCATTATCTTCATTGCTGTTGTGATCTTCACTTATATCTTGTTGTCCAGAGCTACTTAGTATCCTTTATTGATGATAGTTGTGCTACATCGTGACCTCATTAGTGTTCTAGGCTCGCGTCTCTAGTCCGGTCTAGCCTAGGACCAGCACAGTACTGTCGTTGAGCGTTTATTCAACATTGCATCTTTGAATTGATTATTGCTAAAAAATTGCTACCATATATAGCCAACACAGCTCCACATATTTCTACACCGTGTATACGTACGTTCCCCCTGGCAATCCCTTTACACAATCTTCAGAGTTACTTGACACCGATGGTTGCCTGTCACCACCTGCTGCATGGTAAGAACTTGTAAGATATTGATATTTGCTATACTGTGAGTGTTTTACCACCACATCCTAGTAGTTCATAGGAACATTATTCTCGAATTTTGTTTCTTGTTTCTACTAATCATGATAGGTTCCGGAGATAGAAGTTCTTGGATGACGGACACATCTCCACCATCACGAGAGTTGGGACAACACACACAAGCACATGGTCAGGTTATCTCTTTACCGTCATTTGAGGGTAGATTTAATCCTGCTATTTATCTTGCTTGGGAGCTTGAAGTTGAACAAGTTTTTAGTCACCATGACTTTTTTGAACTTGAGCGAGTACACGCTGCCACTAGAGCATTTACTGGTTTTGCTTCTGTTTGGTGGAGTGTGCATTGTAAGAAAAACAATGATAACCAACCCACAACTTGGAAACATTTGAAAGATGTAATGAGACAACAATTTTCCCTCCTTACTATCATCGTGAATTGCTTCGCAAATTTGAACAATTGAAACAAGGCAACAACACTGTTCATGCTTACTACCAAGAGTTCAAATCTTATATGCATCATTGTGACATAGAAGAATCTGAGGATGATACAATGAATAGATTTTTGGGTGGTTTGAACCATGATATCCGTGCAAGATTTCACTATATTCCTCGTTGCATTACTGGTATCTATGTTTGTGCTTGTACCTGTGAGAGACAGATACAGGAGGATGCATTGGGTGACTACAACAACTACTATTCCAGTTCATGCTCACCACCGCTGGTTGGTTCCTCCACCGTTGCACCTACTAGAGCAGTCCCACCTCGGATTGTGAGCGCGACATCATCTCAAGAGTATGGTGCATTGTCAACGTCCGTACCTACATCAGCTACGTCTTTGCGACAAGGTAACAGTAAATGTATTGATGATATAACTTCACATGAGAATGATGCATCCCTAGTTAACTTGAATGCATCATGTGTTAAGTTACCTGGTGATTTGAGCACAACACCTATTTTAGAGAATCATGTTACTATCATGAATACATCATGTGATCAAACAACTAAAATACCAACAATTTTGAGTGCACCCATTGAATTAACTGTTGATGTCAAAGAACCATGTGCATTAGGAAATAAATCAGATTTGGATCAAATACATTTTAAAATAATTGTGCCAATATTTAACCATTTTGATATGACCTCTAATCTTGGAGATCATTCTGTGTCAAATGACTTATTGCATGTTTTATTATTTAAGCATGTTGTAGCATGTAAATTTGATGCACGTAAGGTTTATTCATCACTGTTGGGATGGTTTAATGATGAATATTGTCAATCTTTTGATAGGAATAAGGGCTTCACTTATATGTGCAAACTGAGTTGCAATATTTTCATGCCTTCTACTTATGATAATATTTTCGCTTTATATTTTATGATCTATGAAAGTTACTCATGTATACATGTGTCATATGTGCAAAAATTAAGGGAAATAAAAATGGATGACATATACATATACAACATGTATACATTGTCTCTTTTGTTAGCCACATTTCAGATTAAGCAACGCCGAGGACGGCTTTGTTTTCAAAAAGGGGAGGATGACGAGGCCATGACTACCTTGGATACGACCAAAAATATTGCATACATTCATATTTGTCAGGTGATTTCTAGTTCAAACTATTCAATAATCTATTTATGTTATCTAGAACAAAAATACTTCACACACTTTTGTGTTTTGTCTAATTGCATGTGTATGGGACCTTTGTACAATTCACATATGAAGATAAGGGAGAAAGAGATGTTTACTTGCTGTTCAAAAAGTTCTCTCACGCCACTTTTGGGCCAAGAGAAGATAGAGTCCAAGTCTCTCATGTTCTGGATTCAGATTCAGACTGCACAGACATACCTGACTCAAAATGCCAACAACTTTTTCATACGGACTCCGAATAGGGTGATTCTTTTTTTTGGAATCTAGATTTTGTGCTCTTTCTAGCCCAATTGGATTCACCTTCGAATTCGTCTGAAGGGTTGAGATATCGACAAAACAATCAGACGCTGCAGCAGAATCTGAGTCAAACAACAAGTCCAAAGGTGTTGCATCACCTCCACTTGGGCCCATGAGCCTTGTACGACCTTGGGTTGGTTTTAGGATGCCTTGGGACGTTCTCCCACCTCCTTGGCCGCCAACCCTTCCTCCTATATAAGTAGATCCATCTAGTAGGTTTTTCCTAGGGATTTTTTTAGTTAAAAGTTAGCCATTGCAATTCCGTGTACTTCGTTTGTGTCCAACGACCAGACCAAGACCACTTACGGATCCCCACCATTACCGATACTTCATATATATTTGCAATATTCAGATTGCGTTATCATATTTTTGCTAGTTCTTCGATTGCTTGCAGGAATAGACCTTCGTGGTCAGGCTGACCGTGCTTCCGGCATCGTTAGTAACCTCAGGAGACTGGTTTAGCGATTGCTAAGGCGCAACGTCGTGCACGTTTGTAGTCGGATCGTCAAAGTCGGCTCCACCAAATCGATAGTTATCATCTCATCGAAAGATCGGGACACCCCCGCCTCTATCAGCGTCCCGCACAGGATCATCACGGACAACGGCTCGAACTTTGATTCAGAAGAGTTCAAAACTTTTTGCGCCTCCCAGGGCACAAGGGTAGATTACGCTTTAGTCGCCCACCCCAAGTCGAATGGACAAGCTGAGCGAGCGAATGGATTGATTCTCAAAGGGATGAAGCCTCGTCTAATGCGTGACCTCAACCACGCGGCAGGGGCTTGGGTTGACGAGCTCCCGTCGGTGCTCTGGGGACTGAGGACAACCCCCAATCGGTCGACTAGACGGACTCCATTCTTTTTGGTCTACTGAGCCGAAGCCATTTTGCCGAGCGATTTCCTCCACAACGCTCCCCGGGTCGAACTCTTCTCAGTAGAAGAACTAGAGCAAGCTCGACAAGACGCAGTCGACCTCTTGGAGGAAGAGAAAGAGATGGCTTTGATCCGGTCGACTATTTATCAGCAAGACTTACGTCGATTCCACGCCAAGAACGTAAGGGGTCGTGCATTCTAGGAAGGGGACTTGGTCCTCCGAGTGGATCAACAAAGGCCACACAAGCTCACCCCTGCTTGGGAAGGCCCTTTCGTCATCACCAAGGTGCTCCACAATGGAGCATACCGTCTCTTCAACGTTGAACACAATAGAGATGAGCCGCGCGCCTGGAATACGGCTCTGCTCTGATGTTTCTATTCTTAAATAGTTAAACCGATCGGATGTAATAAGAGATACCTGTTAGCTTAATTATCAAAAGACATAATTTACTCCTTCCGAGTGGTTGTTATTTATTTCTTTCTGTGTATGCTACTTTAGCCGCGAATCTATTTCGTCTGAACCTAAGTGATAAAAATCCTACCCAGTGGTGAGTCCGCCTCTCACTCGGGGGCTTAGCTGCAGCCTAGTGCTTGCCTAAGTGATAAAAATCCTACCGAGTGGTGAGTCTGCCTCTCACTCGGGGGCTTAGCTGCAGCTCAGTGCTCGCCTAAGTGATAAAAATCCTGCCGAGTGATGAGTCTGCCTCTCACTCGGGGGCTTAGCTGCAGCTCAGTGCTCGCCTAAGTGATAAGAATCCTACCGAGTGGTGAGTCTGCCTCTTACTCGGGGGCTTAGCTGCAGCTCAGTGCTCGCCTAAGTGACAAAAATCCTACCGAGTGATGAGTCTGCCTCTCACTCGGGGGCTTAGCTGCAGCCCAGTGCTCGCCTAAGTGATAAAAATCCTATCGAGTGATTAGTCTGCCTCTCACTCGGGGGCTTAGCTGCAGCCGGTGCTCGCCTAAGTGATAAAAATCCTACTGAATGATTAGTCTACATCTCACTCGGGGGCTTAGCTGCAGCCCAGTGCTTGCCTAAGTTATAAAAATCCTACCGAGTGATTAGTCTGCCTCTCACTCAGGGGGCTTAGCTGCAGCCCAGTGCTCGCCTAAGTCATAAAAATCCTGTTGAGTGGAGAGCGATCCTCCCACTCGGGGACTTAGCTGCAGTCTCGTGCTCGCCTAAGTTTTAAAAATCCTACCGAATGAAGAGTGATCCTCTCACTCAGAAGCTTAGCTGCAGCCCAGTGCTCGCCTAAGTTTGAAAAATCCTGCTGAGTGGAGAGCGATCCTCCCACTCGGGGGCTTAGCTGCAGTCTCGTACTCGCCTAAGTTTTAAAAATCCTACTGAGTGAAGTGCGATCCTCCCACTCGGGGGCTTAGCTGCAGCCAAGTGCTCACCTAAGTTTTAAAAATCCTACCGAATGAAGAGCGATCCTCACTCGGGGGCTTAGCTGCAGCCCAATGCTCGCCTAAGTTTGAAGAATCCCACCAAGTGGAGAGCGATCCTCCCACTCGGGGGCTTAGCTGCAGTCTCGTACTCACCTAAGTTTGAAATATCTCACTGAGTGAAGAGCAATCCTTTCACTCGGGAGGCTTAGCCGCAGTCTTGTACTTGCCTAAGTTTCAAAAACCTTACCCAACCGGTCGACTGGAACGTCAAGACAATTGCCGAGTGCCTTGCTGATGAGCTGATCAATGCTACTCAAAGGTTGCTCGATCAGGCGACTGGTCGTCCTTCTCCAGAAGCTGAGTACCTCGCTGATGAGCTGATCAATGTTACTCAAGGATCACCCAACCGGTCGACTGGAACGTCAAGACCATTGTTGAGTGCCTTGCTGATGAGCTGATCAATGCTACTCAAAGGTTGCTCGATCAGGCGACTGGTCGTCCTTCTCCAGAAGCTGAGTACCTCGCTGATGAGCTGATCAATGCTACTCAAGGATCAGCCAACCGGTCGACTGGAACGTCAAGACCATTGTTGAGTACCTTGCTGATGAGCTGATCAATGCCACTCAAGGATCACCCAACCGGTCGACTGGCTATCCTTCTCCAGAAGCTGAGTACCTTGCTGATGAGCTGATCAATGCAACTCAAAGGTTGCTCAATCAGGCGACTGGCCACCCTCTTACAGAAGCAGCATTAAGCAAATGGACAATAATTCGATAGAAAGGCGAATTTCATTCGAAGACAGATGCAGTGTGTGAGGTGACAAATCCAAAGTTTCTTAACCGCAGAATAAAGTGCTTGAGCGCCAGGCTCGAATGAGTTTTAACGGTTACAAATTCACTCGGCATTCCGAGGAAAATAAAAGTGATAAGCATAATGTTTTTCTTTTGATTACTCGTGGGAGAAGGACTGGCCGGGTCGCAGAAGCTGTCGAGGTCGATGGTGTCGGTGATGCGAGTGGCTGCCTCTAGGAAAGTGTCCATGAAATCCTGGAAGGAGTGCTTCTTTGTGTTCGCCACTTTGAGAGCAGCCAACTTTTCCTCTTTAGCTTCCTTGCAGTGGACTCGGACCAGAGATAAAGCGACATCAGCACCACAGCGGGCAGAGGATTTCTTCCACTCTTGTACACGACTTGGAATCTGATTTAGCCGAGCCATCAAGGACTGAAGGTCTTGCGACAGTTCCTCCCGAGGCCAGAGCTCAGCATCCACTCGGGTCATCACCTTCTTCAGCCGAGCCAGATAGTCAACTGCATCATTCAAGCGTGATTCCAGTCGGAGCAAGTTCATCGCAACTTCATCTTTCATGGGGCAGTTGATAGGGTTGAGACCTGTCTCGACCCGTCCAGTTTCGGCCTCGAAGTCCTGACAAAGTTCTTTTTTCACCACAACAAACCATGAGTCAACAGTACTACAAATCTCAGTCGATGATAGTTATTTAACGGGACAGACGTACCTTCAAGCTTCAGGACAAGTGATAGAGAGGAGGGTCCTGATCTTTCGATGAGATGATGGATATCTCTTTGGTGGAAGTCGACTTTGACGATCCGACTACAAACGTGCGAAGACATCGCACCTTAGCAATCGCTAAACCAACTCCGAGAGGTTATTGACCACGCCGGAGCACGATCAACTTGACCATGAAGGTCTATTTCCTGCAAGCAAACGAAGAACAAGCAAGAAACTAAGATTGCAATCTGGATATTACGAATAACAGAGGAAAGCTTTATTGATCAAGGTGGGGTTCTGTGACGCCTTTGTCTGGTCGTTGAACACAAACGAAGTACGCGAAGTTGCAGCTATGGCAAACTTTTAATCTAAACAAAACCCAAAGTCTAAACGACGACCGAAGGGCTGTATATATGTAGGAAGAGGGGGGAATTTCGTGGCCCTTGGAGGAGGGGTCCGAAACTAACCCTAACTCTTGTTTCCCCACACATACGGACTCTAAAAACAGCCTATACTTAAGTATTTCGAAAATACATGGGCCTGGCCCAATAATAAGGTGACGAAGCACCTAGAATAGCCTCTAGACGAAATTTATGAAGTGGCATCTTGTATATTTCGTCCAAGGCTTCATGCACTCCTTATGGTGGCTTCAAAGTCCTGAAATCATCACTTGTAACTCCGTTCTCGATCCCCTTGCGCAAGCTATCAACTCCATGCGTGTTCTTGCTCCAATGTTCACCCTTCTCCAAGCTAGGCCCTTCATTTGTAAGCAAAACAAATATATCCAATTTAGGCAACATCATATTCTCATGAACATTAGAATCATTACCAAGAAACGAAAGTACCTGGTAATTTAATTGGCGTGCGGGAGCTCTAGTAATTGGTCCAGTAAATGTAACAGTAGGGGTTTTGGGTGTAACAATGGTATTGATGTCCTCATCAACAAGCTTTGCCGCGAGTTGTTCCAAATGAGACTCTAGCTTGCTAGTCTTAGTCCTGAGGCCTTCCACTTCAGCGGTCAAGTTCTCCTTGTCCTTCCGCAGTTGCTCAACCTCCCGGTTAGCGTCCGAGACAGCCGTCTTCAATGTCGCATTCTCATCCTCCAACTTGCCGACTGAAGCCAGCTTCTCGTCCGCAAGGTTCGTCTTCTCGCGCGCTTCCTTTTGAGCAGCTGCAAGGTCCAGATCCTTCTGCTCCAGAGCTTCCTTCATCCTCTCTAAAGAAACAACACTCCTCAGACGAGACTGGAGTTGGCGATTTTCACTATGCACATCTGCTTATGCGAATTCACCCGGTTCAAAGAGACTGAAAGAAAAGCCAGTGCCAAGTGAAAAGCTACAAAGCAGACAAAACGTTCGAGTGATTACCTCCCATGATGGTTGTTTCTTCTTGAGCTTTCTTCAGATTCTTCATTGCAAGTTCAAGGTCAAGTTCAACGCTGATATGTTTCTTCTTCAACTCGGTGAGCCGAGCTCCAAGATCACAAGACCTCTACAACCTGAAAGACAGAACATATCAGTCGACAGATCGCAGAGCCGAGTGGAAGCAAAGAATTATTCTAGGACTACTGTCGAATCAAGTTTTCAACAGTAGTCTCGGGGACTACACCCAGTGGGTGCACTTAGCGTGCCCCCACTGGATCAGATCAATACTCAGTAAAAAAGGTAGAATAACCAACACTCATTAGACCTCAGTCGACTCCCAGCAGTCGATCGTGGTCTCGGGGACTACACCCAGTGGGTGCACTCGATGTGTCCCCACTGATTCGGAAAGTGCAAAATCAGAGATTTCTTGGGTTCTAGATGAAGGAACACCCAGTGGGGGATCAGATATAAAGCAACGTTCAAAAGTTCAGTCGGAAGTTTACTAACCTGAACGTTGGTCTGAAGGGCAGTGCTGGCATTGTAGGCTATCTGACTAGCCTCATGCATCACCTTCACCTGCTCCATAATAAGATTTGCCTGGCGAAGAGCTTCCCTAGCGGCACTTGGTGAATCGTCCGGAGTCTGATATGTAGCAAAAAGGGATGGCTCTAAGGGAGTCAAAGCAGCGGCCGGGTCAGACGAATGGAGTTGCACCAGTGCTGAAGGCGTCTGTGCAGTCGACCCCGACGGACGATCAGTCGTCAACAGGTTGGCAAATGTGACGTTCGTCCGAGCTGTCGCCTCGGGTGCCGGCGTCGACTGAGGGATTTGGACTTCAAGTCTCCTTCTGCTCGAACCTCCACTCTTCTTCTTCCTCTCTTGTGGGGCTTCTTCTTCCTCTTCGTCATCAGGAAGCACAATGATATCTTGCGGAGCTACATAAGAATAGAAGCACCAATTTTTCAGTCAATCGACCACCCACTCGGTTGAACAGGACTGAGTTGAATGAACTTACCAGCCCGTGAGGTGGCTTCTTCGTCTTCTGGTGCCTTGTCAATGTCCATATCAGTGGCAGTGGAGGTGGGGCTGAAAAGACACAAGAACTAGTCGGTCGGATCGGGAAAACCTTCAGTCGACTTATAGAAACGCAAACAAGATACCCACCCTGAGGCAACGGGGACGTCCATCTTGATGCGCGGCAGCGTCTTACGGGTCTTGGAAGGGGCGACTTTAGGATGTTTAGCCACCTTCTCCGTCGGCTCCGGAGTCGACGTCCGAATGCGCTTCTGGGTGGTGGCGCCTGGAGCCACACTCTTCACTCGACCGCCGGATCGATCGTGTTGCTGCTTGGAACGATGCTCAGAGCGTGGCGGCGAGTCGACCTCTTCCTCCTCGTCCGACTCCTCGCTCTCCTCCTCCTCCTCCTCTTCCGAGGACTCCCATTCGCCACTCTCCTCTGCGTTGTCCTCCCCCTCCTGGTCCTGAGTCAAAGCCTGTTCGCCGTTGGGCATCAAGTACATCTCTGTGAATACCTGCAAAGCAAGTTGGCCAAAACAAGAGTCAGTCAACACCAAACACAGTCGGAATGCAAGCGGAAAACAGTCGGAACGAAGAAAGTACCTTGTCGGGTAGGTTGTCACTTTCGAAAGGGGTGACTCACTTGTATCCTCTAGGGTTATCTTGATTGCCCGTGATACCCTTCAACCACAAGGCCACGGTGCCGAGCGGCACTTCTTCTGGATGGACCCGAGTGGAGTCGCTCGGCCTAGAGTACAACCACATCGGGTGGTCACGAGACTGGAGAGGCTGGATACACCCAGCGAGGAACACCTCCAGCAAGTCCATTCCAGTGACACCATCATTGATGAGCTGGACCACTCGGTCCACTAACATCCTCGTCTCCATGGTCTCGGCAGCAGTAACCTTCAGTGGAGCAGGAGTCTGGACATGGTCGAATGAAAAAGGAGGAAGACCGGTCGACTGGCCCGGAGTCGCCACGTCCTGGTAGTAGAACCAGGTCGATTGCCAGCCCCTGACGGATTCAGGGAGGATCATGGCGGGGAAAGCACTCCTATTCCTCTTTTGGATACCTAAACCCCCGCACATTTGGATAACATGGGTTTTCGAGTCACTTGACTTCGCCTTCTTAACCGACTGGGAACGAATGGTGAAGATATGTTTGAATAGACCCCAGTGCGGTCGACACCCTAAGAAGTTCTCACACATCGACACAAACGCGGCTAGATACGTGATGGTGTTGGGGGAAAAGTCATGGAGCTGTGCCCCGAAAAAGTTCAAAAACCCTCGGAAGAAAGGATGCGGAGGAAGCGAGAAGCCCCGGTCGACATGGGTGGCGAGCAAGACACACTCACCCTGTCAAGGTTGCCGCTCCGTCTCTCCCTTCGGCAGCCTCGCCGCTCCCTCTGCAATCAGCCCGGTCTCCTCCAGCTCGCTCAGATCCTCCTGCCGGATCGAAGACCGGATCCAATCACCTTGGATCCAGCCTGGCGGCAACCCCGAGCGCGATGACGATCCGCGGCTTGGTTTCTTGTCCTTCGCCGCCCCCGTCGCCTTCTTGGCGCACTCTAGCGCTGCCGTCTTGTCCTTCACCATGGTCGGAAAGCAGTGACGTCGGAGGCGGAAGCGCTTGGTTTGGCAAAGGAGCGGAGAAAGAAGAAGAAGAGGCGGGCGTGCACAGTGCAAGCACCCCGGCCCCGTCGCCTTATAAAGGCTCACTTCCATGTGACTGACGCGTGGGGCCGGGCAATCCCGTCAAATCCTGCTACAGTTGTGCGCAGCGAACATGGTGAAAAAGGCGGCGCGATAATCGAGGCGTCTCGACTCGTCCGAGTTCCCCTTTTTTGGCGCCCTCCTACCCGCGCGCTCTTCCGAAATTTCATATCCCGCAGAATCCGGGATTCCTCGCAGACAATCTTGCCCGAGATCTCACGCTCCCACATGACACTCGACGCATGAGGCCACCAGTCGAGTCGACGACTTCATGAATGGATCAAGGCAAGCGAGTCGACTCCGAAGTATCAACGCAGGCGTTCAGCCTAACAGGAAACACTCGTGGAGACACGAAGCATAGGACAGGTCCAACGCTGTCTTACTTTCCTCTCATACCTTAATCCATTCTGGGGCTACTGACGAGGATACAGACCCGGGGTAGGGTCATAGGCTCGACTTATACGTCCTACCCAAGGTCACTACCCTGGAAGATGGAAAGGCCAAGAGTCAACGGAAGAACACCAGTCCCGTACGTCGAGTGCAATCCACTCGACGTTCACACCACTCGACGATCGTTACCTGTCGTCACTCGACTACAAGGAAGATCACTCGATCATATCGAAGACCAGAAGCCGCAAAAGCATACAACGACCAGATATTTACTCCTTAGTCTTCATGAGCATTAAGAGTACTAAATGCTGGCATTACCAGTTACGCCCTTACTTTATGTACATTAAGCCCCTTGTAATGGAGGGGAGCTGGGGTCCGGGCGCACTCTATATAAGCCGCCCCCCTCCTCCGAGACAGGGGTTCGCACACTCTGTAATCCAACACACATAATCCAATCAACCGCCTCCAGGCACCGAGACGTAGGGCTATTACTTCCTCCGAGAAGGGCCCGAACTCGTAAACATCGCGTGTACATCTTCGCTATAGCTAAGATCTTGCCTCTCCATACCTACCCCCCTTTCTACTGTCAGGCTTAGAACCACGACACTACCCTCAAATGGTGGAATATTCAATTTCTGTTTAGGGAGATGGTCATGATCTCGTACCTAAGGGGGAGCCCTACCATTGCCATTATTTGCATTTGGACGACCTGGTGGTTGTGGTGCTGGTGGTTGCACGTAGTTCTGATTTTGATCAACCTCATCCTCGTAATCTCCCGCAAAATCATCCTCCGCATCAGCTGCAGGAGCCACAGAAGTATCAACAGCAGCACCAATAGTTTGGCTAGGATGAAGAAGGACACAGCTTGCTCGGCGGAGGGCTGTTTCGTGACGTGGAGGTAGTCGATGTTGTTGTTGTTGTTGTGGCAGAGGTGCGGCAGGTGCAGCCGGTGGTGGAAGACGCGCAAGCAGTTCATTAAATCTGTTATCGAGCTTTGTTTTGAACGTCTTCTCAAGGCCAGTGATCTTCTCCATGGCCTCTTCAAAATTGTTCAGCACATCTTGCACCTGTTCAGTCATCATTTGCTGAAACTTATCATGAAGCTCCTTGTTCGTTAAATTCTCCCAGTCAATCTCGTCGGCTTGTGATCCTTGCATGGTTAGCAACAATAGAAACACACAAGAATATGATCCTATAGACTACTAACAAGTGGTGGTGGTGGTGGGTGTCACAAATCCGTCAAGCAAATCTCAAATTCTTACCAGTTCTTACCAAGCAGCAGGTGGTGAGCAGCAACCGTTTTAGACAAAACTCTCAAAGCTTGGATAGAGCTATTACCAGGGAGAGTCAAACGCACGACGTAGATGTATGTGGAGCTGGGAAGGCTTATAATACGGTAGCAAAAAGGGTCAGCAATAATCAATTCAGATATGCAAAGTTGACTGAACGCTCAATGATGGTACTGTGCTGGTCCTAGGCTAGACCGTACTAGAGACGCGAGCCTAGAACACTAACAAAATCACGGCTCTGCACGTAAACAACGGAGAAGCACACTATGGAAAAAAAATCGCTCTTTTTTTTGGCGCTCTTTTTTTTGCGAAAAATCACTATAATGGCGAGTGTCTCAAAACGCTTCCCAGGTCAAACTGACAGGATTGGCACGAAATTTTTTTGGCTATTTTTTTTCTAAAATCAGGGCAGCGACAACAAAAAAGTGCGACAAAAAATCACTATGATGGCGAGTGTCTCAAAAGACTCAGAAAAGCCTAAAAATAGGATAGGAAAAAAATATTTTTGGTCGCCGAAATTTTGGCCTAAAAACTGCCCGGGGGTCTCCAAACTCTTTTTTTCGAAACCTACTCAGGCAAGGAAACACGAATCAGAAAACAAAAGTATCTCGAAAACAAACCTAATATGGAAAGGACGCGGATTAGTGGTGGATATATGGTAGTAGGATATGGCAGCGGTGGTGGTATATGGTAGCAGTGGTGGTATATGGATACATGTCGGTGGTGTTATATGGATACGGATTGATGGTGGTATATGGATATGGATTCAGAGCAGTGGCAGATCAGCGGTGGTGGTAGATGGCAGGAGCGATGACGATGTTGCGGCGGCGGCGTGACAACTTATGACCAGAACTCAAAACTCTAAAAGACTAGACGCTAAGACCAGCAACCTGACGCGACGATGCAACCACAAATTCAACAAAGCAAAATACTGAAACCACTATGCAAAGGCTCAGACTGGTTCGGATAGGATGAACTAACCCTAATTTTTTATAGGCTTTTTCGTGGACTATAGGTATGAAGAACAGAGTCGATCTAAACTACGAAAAACTATAAAATCTCACCGAGCAACCTAGAAATCTGATACCACTTAATAGAGGCAAAGGTGTCCCGTCTTTTGATGAGAAGATGGATATCGCTTTGGTGGAAGTCGACTTTGACGATCAGACTATGAACGTGCGAGGACGTCGCGTCTTAGTAATCGCTAAACCAACTCCGAGAGGTTATTGACCACACCGGAGCACGATTAACCTGACCACGAGGGTCTGTTTCCTGTGAGCAAACGAAGAACAAGCAAGAAACTGAAATTGCAATCTGGATATTGCGAATATAAGATGAAAGCTTTATTGATCAAGATGGGGTTCTGTGACGCCTTTGTCTGGTCGTTGAACACAAACGAAGTACGCGAAGTTGCAGCTATGGCAAACTTTTAATCTAAACAAAACCCAAAGTCTAAACGGTGCCCTAAGAGCTGTATATATGGAGGAAGAGGGGGGAATTTTGTGGCCCTTGGTGGAGGGGTCCAAAATCAACCCTATCTCTTGTTTCCCCACACATACGGACTCTAAAAATAGCCTATACTTATGTATTTCGAAATTACATGGGCCTGGCCCAATAATAAGGTGACGCAGCACCTAGAATAGCCTCGGGACGAAATTTATGAACTGGCATCTTGTATATTTCGTCCAAGGCTTCATGCACCCATTATGGTGGCTTCAATGTCCTGAAATCATCACTTGTAACTCCGTTCTTGTTCCCCTTGCGCATGTCATCATCTCCATGCTTGTTCCTGCTGCAATGTTCATCCTTCTCCAAGCTAGGGCCTTCATTTGTAAGCAAAACAAATGTATCCAATTTAGGCAGCATCATATTCTCATGAACATTAGAATCATTACCAAGAAACGAAAGTACCTGATAATTTAATTGGCGTGCGTGAGCTCTAGGAATTGGTCCAGTATATGTAGGAGTAGGGTCTGTGGGTGTAACAATGGTATTGATGTCCTCATCAGCTTCTTCTCTCGTCTTGATCTTCAATACAATGTTCTCCTCGATGTTCTTGGGGATCTATTTGATGTAATGACTTTTTGCGGTGTGTTTGTTGGGATCCGATGAATTGTTGGTTTATGATCAGTTCTATCCATGAATATTATTTGATTCTTTGATGAACTCTTTTATGCATGATTGTTATAGCCAACTAGATTCATTTCTCTTGCCATGGGAAGAGGTGCTTTGTGATGGGTTCGAACTTGCGGTGCTCAATCTTAGTGACAGAAAGACACATGACACAAATGTATCACTGGTATTAAGGATAAAAAGATGGGGTCTATTCCTACATGAATAGATCTTGTGTACATCATTCATCGTTCTTATTGCATTACTCTGTTTTTCCAAGAACTTAAGACACTATATGCATGCTGGATAGCGATTGATGTGTGGAGTAATAGTAGTAGATGCAGAATCATTTTGGTCTACTAATCTTGGATGTGATGCCTATATACATGATCTTTGCTTTGGATATTGTCATGATTTATTTTATTTTGTGTTTTTGGTAGATCTATTTATCAAATCTCATACAATTTAATCTATCTCAACACCGAGGAGGGATTGACAACGCCTCTTATGCGTTGGGTTGCAAGTTGTTATTTTTTGTGTGCAGGTGATGTTTACGTAGTGTTGCTTGGTTCTCCTACTGGATGATACCTTGGTTTCATAACTGAGGGAAATACTTACCTTTGCTGTACTACATCATCATATCCTCTTCGGGGAGATACAAACGCAGATACAAGCAATCAATGATGACTTTGTTTCCCTCCTGATGAGAGGAATCCCCTCCTACTCCGTGTTGATCCTCCCACTGGATGGGCTCCGATGGCAAGGGTTCTTCCTTCTAGATGTGTTTCTAGAGTCACTGTATATCTGACCCATGATCTGCTTCAATGGGGTAACTAATTGATCTCCCAGAGGTGACATCACGCCAAATGACCACTCATGAGAGTGCCCGCGGTGGCATGGAACACCGTTGTTCCCTCTGGAAGCGCGGCGACAATAGTTTCTTTAGCTTTCTTGCTTAATTCTTTTATGGAAAGTGTTTATCACCTTTAATGCGAATAGGGATTTTCTCCAATAAATGAATATTGCTCCATAAACCATAACCTGAGGAATTTTTGTCAGGGGATTGATTTGTGCTACGGGAAATCCTCCAAAACCCTTGTTCTGACTCTAGGGCCCTGGTTCACGACCTAGCAACTAAATGACGAGCTTGGCAAGGCTACGCCAAGCAAGGTACGATAGGGACACAATGAGCTACCCAGGTTTGGGCCACCATGTAGTGTAAAACCTTACTCCTTCTTGGAGCGATTGCTTGTGGAGACAGAGATCATGAGCTACAAGGTAAAGCTCTCAAGGATCGATTCCATGACCACCCCTCCCCTCTACGGTGATGGCACTTCCCCTTTTATAGTCGCCTTGGTCCTCTTCCCCCAAAAATATTGGCGGGGATAGTTGCCACACACATCAATTCAAAGGGACAGGCACCCAGTCTTACCTGACAAAAGGTGGTCATCGCGTGCTAAAGAAGCTATCCTAACGCACGGGTGGGCTCAGCGATGATACCTGCCCTAGCGTGTTGTGTCATCCTGATCTTCTTGTATCGAAGTTGTAAGCCACGGAGCTGGCTTTATGGGGAGGCAGACGACGCTGCTCCCTTATCACCAAAGAGGAAACCTGCCCTGGCCACGCCTACTGGCACAGTCTTCGCTAGCATCACCTAGCGTGGGCGCTTCACCCACGTGATGGGCACATGACCACACAACTGGCACCACACAGCCTCCCACGCGAAGGGCCTTGCGGGAGATCGGCTCGTGAGGGGGGCCCCGTGATGCCGTTTACCGCTGTCCTCCGTAGAGCCCCGCCTCGTGGCGGGGGTCCTCGCAAGGCGTCTTGCTTCATGGCACCCATGGTCGGGCCGCCTCTTGTGGCTTGCTCCTAGTGTCAATTCCTGGGCCATAGGCTGTGGGCCCGTTGTATCCTAGTTCCCACTAGGCCGATAGTAGCCCCCGGGCCCGCGACTCGCATGTATCCGCCTGTTAGGAATGAAATGATGCGGGCCCTAAGCGAACTGCTGGGCCCAGGTAGGGACGTGTGGCAGCACAATGGGACAGGGACGCCCCCACTTCCCCATGACGCTTTGATAACCGCTAGCCCTGCCATAAAATAGACCCGTGTGGGGCGTAGACACCATCATTTGTCTTCCATCGCATGCCTCACCTCTCCTTCTCATTGCTATCTACTTCCTCTTTCTACAACCCCCAATCCACTTCCGCTGCCATCGCTCCCAAGGCATACAAGAAGCCCGCTGTCGACAAGTTGGAGCCCGGCTTGTCGAGGATCACCATCATCAGTGAAGAGGGGCTAGGCAAGGTGCGTCCCATGGTGTCCTGTGACCACAACAGGTGGAAGGCCACTGGGATCTGGTTGGGCTTGCGCTTGCCTCGCGACCTAGAGGCCACGACAATTACCAGTTTCCTTCTTCCACTCCTTCTTTGCATGCTTGGTGCCACCCTTCTCCAGTTTCCTCTGTGCCATCCTCGACCATTACCAGATCCATCTGGTTCATCTTCAACCCAACTCCATCGTCATCCTCTCCATCTTCATCTACCGTTGTGAGGCCTTCCTAGGAGTGATGCCTTCGGTGGCACTCTTCACTGCTTTCTATAGCCTGTGAATATCAGGGGTGAACCAACACATGGGATGCGCCTCATTCCATATCATCAACGGGATGACCGTGTCACAACCCTAGCATTAACCTTGTCTATCTTTGCATAAGCATCCATTCATCATGTTTAATTTTTTGTTAAACTTGAAATGGGGATTGATCAAACCCTACCACCCCTCTAAAATACTAGGTTCAAATTAAAATGATTTCAATTGACCCAAAATGCCATTCGCAAAAGTTCATCATTTTTGAATTGGTCTAGAACCCCTGCCAAAAATGGTGCACATTTTTTCTAGGCCACTCTAGATTTTTGAGTTAAATCATATTGTATTTGAATTTGGACATTTAATTGCTATAAATAATTGAAATGCTCAAATAATGCTGGAACTATTTGTGGGCCACTAAAATAATTCAGCAAGTGTCCGTGAATATTTTCAGGATATTAGGAGATGCCTTGGTATTTTTCCTAAGCTCAAAACTATAGCAGAAATAGAAAACAAAAACAAAGAGAGAGAGAGAGAGAGAGATACCTGGCAACCACTTACCTGGACTACTCCTGTAGACGGCCTAACACTGTAGCTCATAGCCCAACCCACCTGCTAGTCACCCTAACCTCGTGCTAGTGGGCACGAGGGCGTGTGCCCACGGCACGTCAACATGCGCACGGCCACCGACGGGCACCTCCTGCTTGCCGCTTCGCCCTAGCCTTCCATGGTGAAGTCACAACACCCCCCTCGACCATCTCTCGCTCTCCCGGTGCCTCTCCCCCCACTATGACCCTCCCTCTCACTAACCGAGTTCGCGCATCATTGCCACTCGCTGTCACCGCGTCCACCATGCTCCCCGTGCCACCCTAAGTTGTCCCCGAGTTGTTCCACCTCGTCCTCGATCTCCTCACCAAGCAACGCGACCGGAAGGGCCCCGAAGCGCCGCCCTCAACACCGTCCCCGTCCTCGGCCGCCGAAGACCCGCCTCATCGTCTCGCTCAGCTCCAGCCTCACTCGATCTCACTGACCTGCTCATCGTCTTCACCGTGAGCCTCTGCCCCCTTCCCATCTCTCTATGTGCTTTAATTTGCGTGCTAGCCACCGCCTCGCAAGCACCCGAAGCCGTCGTCCGCCATGGCCGGCGAGGTACATGCTCCCGAGCCCCTCCGCTCCAACCAGTTGCTCTGGCGTGCTCCTGCTGCCCCTTAGGCGCCGCCTAGTACCTTTGTTTGCTCGCCCTGAAGTTGTAGCACCACGCACGTGCACAGTCATGCTCCGGCTACCGCTATCATCATTGTCATCGCCATTGTTCTCTGCACGGGCATCACACACAACCACCACCCGACGCGCCTCGTCACGCTGCAGCTGTAGAGCCCATCCCCGCCTCCTCTCATCATCGAGACGAGCGGCACCGCCTCGTCTGTGTGTCACAGGCGGTTAACCGCTGACATGGCCATTTTGTTAGGGGCTAATCACCCGCTAATTAACCCCCTTAGACACTGACAGTGGGCCCTACTGTCTAATTAGCCATTGTTTAGTTTGTAGGTTAGGTTAATTAACAAAACTAGCGAAACCACACGTGAGGTTGACTAAGCTGACGTGGCCATTAACCGGACCCACCAGTTTGTGTCACTAACTAACACCAGGTCACTTACTAGTGGGCCCCATTGGTCAGGTCTGACCCTGTGCGACCTAGTTGACCTGCTGATATCATTGTGACATACTACTAACGCAGTAAAGCTTTTCTGGGATTTTAAATAAATCAGAAATGATTTATTTATTTTTAGAAAATGTCCTAACCTTCTAAAAACCATAGAAAATAAATCGTAACCTGAATGAAAATAATTTACATATGAAAAATGATCAGATCCAATCTATCCAATGATACTATTTGCATTCATGTTAAAGCAAGTTAAACCTACTGATTAGGTCAAATCAATTAAATGGCATTTGAATAATCACATATGGAGTTTGAATTTGAACCTTTGGTTCAAACCAACTTCATTTAATCTGGTTGCTAGTTGCATTAGCCCAATCAGCAACATACTGACATGTCATGATCATGCATCATATTGTTGCATTGAATTGATTGTGCTCCTTCTGTGTTGCCGGTGTTTGCTCCCACTGGGTAGACGTTTTCTTACGTTGAGATCGATGTCACTGATGAAGACAAAATGCTACCTTCATAAGTGCCAGGCAAGCAAACCCCCTTGATCACTCCGATACAATCCCACTCTCTCGCTCCTGCTCTCTTGTACTGCATTAGGACAACAACGATTCAACTGTTACATGCTGCGGTAGTTGATTCCATTCCTCTGCATGACATATCTTTGCCACAGTAATTAGTAAAAATCCACTAGCATGGGTAGGAGTTGTTTGAGCCTTGATGTGCCTACTCATTCATGCTTGCTTGTCATGCCTGCTATGCTTGGCCCTTCACGAGGGGCCGGATGTCAGGGCTGTCAGGCTGGGTCTTCTGTTGAGATAGGCTTGTCCGGATGTCCGGGTGGGAGGTCGGATGTCCGGCGGCTCAGGAAGAGCCGGATGTCCGGGCCCTTGGTCCGATGTCCGGGCTGATGGGCTTGTACCTCTGCTCTCTGGATGGGCTTGTCCAGATGTCTAGGCTCAATGCTGGATGTCCGGGCCCTGTAGACTTGTTTGTTTGGCCGTTGTGGCTGGAGACACCTCCAGGGGCCGGGTGTCCAGGGTCCTAGCCGGATGTTTGGGTCCTTGGAGCTGTTCTCGACTCATTCCAATGGTTCCTCTCGTCCATGAACTTGGGTACATGTCCGTCTTAACGAGCATCTCTAAGAGGGTCTTCTAGGTACCTGAGCACATATAGCATTTCCGTTTGAGGTAGTAGCCAAGTCTCACATGATTCATTTGGAAGTTTATTAAGGAGAGATGTCACATCGGTATCGAGAGCTCTAGCTCGTGCTCGTGTCATAGGTTCTATTGGTGCTTGGTGAGACGATGGTAGGTCAAGGCAAACCAAGCACAAAGTCCACGCTAATATCTTCCCATGGGTGATATGGAATAGGAAGTGGCATATAGAGACTATGTGATTGAGCTTTTGACTTAGCTTTGCGACACGTCAAGCATCGGTTGGTGAAACGTGAGATGTCGCGGAACATCTTGGGCAAAAAATAGTTCTTGGAGAGCATTGCGAATGTCTTGCCGCATCGAAAGTGTCCCATCAGTCCACCTCCATGAGCCTCTTGCAAAAGTAGCAAACGAAGGGAAGACTCGGGGATACATAGTTTGTTAGCTCTTATAAGATAATCATCTTTGAGGTAGTATGGTTCCCAAGATGTATGCGTCAAACACTTCGCATAAGGAATAGCAAAAGTAGGATCATGTGAATACAAGTCTTTTATGTGCTCAAAACCAATGACATTCAATTCAAGTTGGGTAACAAACATGCATCTACAGGAAAGCGCATCTGCCACAACATTTTCCTTACCTTTTATATACATGTTGACATAAGGAAATGACTCGATGAATTCACTACACTTAGCATGACGCTTGTTTAACTTAGTTTGACCCTTAAGATACTTAAATGTTTTATGATTGGTGTGGAGAATGAACTCATGAGGACGGAGATAATGCTACCAAACATGCAATTCTCGAACTAAAGCATATAGCTCTTTGTCATTGATAGGGTAATTGAGTTGTGCTCCGGAGAGTTTCTCACTAAAGTAAGCTATGGGGCGTTTCTCTTACATTAACACACCTCCTATGCCATAACTACTAGGATCGCAATGTATCTCAAATGGTTTATCAAAGTTGGGTAATGCAAGCAAAGGAGCATGTGTAAAAAAATTCATAAGCTCATTAAATGCGGTGTCTTGGGATGGTCCCCACACAAAAGGCGCGTTTTTCTTACTCAAAGCATGCAATGGTAAAGCAATGGTGCTAAAATCCTTCACAAATCTATGATAAAATCCGCCTAGGCCAAGTTTTAATTGCATTGATCTGAGATTTATCTACATGCACACACTTAGAAGATACTACAAAACCCAATAAAACAAGCTTATCAACATCGAAAAGGCATTTGTCCATATTAGCATAAAGGCGCGCGTTCCTAAGGGGTTGCAAAATGGTTCTAAGATGGGTGACATGATCTTTGAGGGATTATCTAAAGAGAAGAATATCATCAAAATAGACCACAACAAATACACCAATGTAGGGGCGAAGAACAAAACGCATGACTCACATGAAAGTACCGGGTGCTTCGGGTAAACCCATTGGCATAAAATATAAGCCAAATTTGGTCTTAAATGTAGTTTTCCATTCATTACCTTCTTGTATGAGGATTTGGTACTAGCCACTTTTAAGATCAATCTTAGAGAAGATTGTGGCTCCGCTAATCTCATCTAGCATATCATCTAAGCATGGAACGGGGTAACGGTATCTTACTATGATAGCATTGATAGGACGGCAATCGGAACACATGCGATAAGTACCATCTTTCTTGGGGACAAGGATTACCGAGACGACACAAGGGCTCAAGCTTTCTCGTACATGGCCATTGTTGATGAGTTGTTGTACTTGCCGTTGGATCTCCTTTGTTTCCTCGGGATTGACGTGGTATGGAGCCTTGTTAGGAAGAGGTTCTCTGGGGATGAGGTCGATGCGGTGTTCTATGCCTCGAAGAGGAGGTAGACCCTGAGGTATCTCATCGGGGAATACGTCTTGGAATTCCCGCAATAAAGAAAACAACACTAAAGGTAGATTGTGTGAGGTTTTAGTTTTAGGTCCCTCTTCCTTGCACAATAGGACATAGTGCATAACACTTGATGGGTTCTCACACACATCTCTCATCTCACTTTTGGTAGCAAATAGCACGAAGTTTTTCTTGTCTCTCATCGTGGAGGCACTCAATTTTGGCTTGTGGCACTCACTCTCTTGGTGGTGGTTCGCTTTCTCACTTTTCTCTCCATGATGGGTGGCTTGCTTGTCGGAGATCACTTGACTAGGAGACGTAGGTCGTAGCACGTACTCCTTTCCCTTCATCTTGAAGCTATAGTGATTGGTACGTCTGTTGTGTATGATGCCTCGGTCAAATTGCCATGGTCGTCCAAGAAGGAGGTCGCAAACGGACATCGGAGCGACGTCACACTCCAAAGTGTCTTCGTATGCTCCGATCTTGAAGGAAACTTGCACCATATGTTCCACTTGAATATTGCCAGAGTCGGTAAGCCATTGGACCTTCTATGGGTGTGGGTGCTTCATCTTGACCAATGGAGTTTGGAACATAATTCTTCACTCGCCAAGTTATGGAAACTCCCTCCGTCGATGATGACCTTCACGGACCTTCCATTGATGCCGGCCTTGGTGTGCAAGAACATCATTGGTCTTCGTCTTGTTGATGTTGAAGCGTCAAGACCTTGGAGACAACGAGAGTGGGGCTCGAATCTTTGTCACAAAAGACTTGATCATCTTCATCCTGATTCACTTGCCGGTGCGTGGCCACATTCTCAAGCGCAACTATTTCTCTTTCACTCATGGAATCGTATGTACCGTCATCGTTGAGGATCATGGTGCGCTTGTTGGTGCACTCGAAAGACTTGTGTCCTGGGCCGCCACATGTGAAGCATTTGATGGAACTTGTCTTGATGGTCTCATCCGGGGGAGTTGTAGATGATGAAGCCCTCGGCTTGAAGTTGCTTGTAGTAGGAAGGTGACTTGAAGTTTTCGAAGTCTTCTTGTAATTAAACTTCTCGCCGTTGCTTGGTGAATCTTTTGTCGAGGTAGGAGTCGTTATAGTCGTTGAAGCTTGGTTGTAGGAGGAGGCGTAGGTCTTGGAAGAGAACTTGGCATACTTGAAGTCATCTTGCATTTGACATTCCGCTTTTGGTATCTTGATGAGGTTGGAGTAGTGTGGTTGAGCCCATTCAAGAAACATGACATAGTTTTCTCATCATCTTCCATGACATTGGATCCTATCATGGCAATCTGCATTTAATTGTAGTACTCTTCAATTGTCTTTGTTCCTTGCTTGAGGAGTTGGAGCTTCTTGAAGATGTCGTGGCTGTAGTATGTTGGGGAAAAACGCGCTCTCATGACATCCTTCATTTGATCCCATGTTGTGATGGGTGGTTCACCTCTTGCTTCTCGGCTCTCAAGGACTTGTTCCCACCAAATGAGTACATACTCTTGGAATTCAAGGGATGCCATGGCGATCTTCTTCTATTCCTCATAGTTTTGCAAACGAAAGATCTTGTTGACCTTCAATGCCCATGATAGGTAAACTTAGGGATCATTGCTTCTGGTGAACTTGGGCATGGTGAACTTGAGGTTGCCGTAGCGTTGCTCTTCATTGTGTTGGGGTCGAGGATGATGTCGCTCTTGATGAGGAGGGTTGTCAACCTCATGTTGCTCTTGTCGTGGAGGATTCCCATTTTCTTGTTGCTCTTGACGGACTTGAGGTTCTTGTCGAGCTTGTGGGACTTTTTGAGGAGCTTGTGGAACTTGTCTATGCAATCGTGCTTGATACCTCTCTTGGACTTCTTCGCAAAGTGCTTCTTCTTGCTCACGTGTATGTCGGTTGCGATCGGCGACGGTGTGACTCATGTCGTGGAGGGCACATTGCGCCTCAAGATCTTGGGCTTCACGCCGTTGTTGTTGTTGTTGATGGGAATCTTTGGTGTCTTGCTCGTCTTGGTATTGGCGTGTGCGCTCTTCCTCTTGTTGGCATAGACGTTGCCTTTCTTGTGCTTGCGTGAAGGTAGATTGATTTTGATGATGTCGATGTTATTGTGCTAGAAGTTGCTCTTGAGGATCGGTTCTGTGTAGAGGATTGCAGTTTGCTTGACGGTCTTGGCGTGCGGCTTGTCGAAGAGTGTTCGATGTTGGTGTACTTGAACCAGAGATGGTCGTTGGAGTGTCGACTCGAGTGGCTCCGTCTTGAGTATGACGAAGTGGTAGAAGAGCGGTTGACCAACAAGGCATGAATCTTGTCCATTCCTGCGTCCTTCTCTTGTTTATGTTTATCAAGCTTATTGTCGAAGTAGTCTCTTGTAAGTTGCTCGGAGAGGCGTAAGTCAGTGGCGCAATTTTAGATGTGTTCGCTCAATGCTCGCTGTTCTTGATGCAAAGCTCGTTGTGGACCGAAGAGGTGGCTCATGGTGACGTAGATGTTTGAGTCGTCGTCTTGGTCAATGAAGAGTGGGTTGGTAGAAGAACTTGGACTATCCATCATTTCAACCAAATATGTGAGTGGGAGAAAGAGAAGAACTTATTCCAAATGTACCTTGACCGATGTTGAGATGGATCAATGATCACTCAAATGTGTAACAAGGAAATAGCACAATTGGTACAAATTCTTGTCGGTTCTCACACCTACACAAATAAAGCCTTTGGGGGGAGATTGGTGAGGATGGTGGCACAAAATTTGATGCAATTGTTAGTACGACTCAATGATATTGAAAAAGATTCGCAAATTTGCAAATGCAACAAGTAGACCAATAGCAATATGTGGCACATGGAAAAACACACGCAAATAGATAAATGGGGTCGTGCGACCAAAAATGAGCTCAAAATGTGGAATCCACGAAAAATGCTCGTTGCACAACACTATAGAGATGCTAGCAGGATTGCACAATAGGCGGATACGAAACTTGTGCACAACCTACTAAGAAAAAAATGCAACGACTTCTATACCAAGTATGCTATATGTATGGTATTCCTATGATATGACCGAAGATGATCGAGTATGACAATCTTAATGTTGTATGATGCTATGGTTTGTGTGCTATATGTATGGTATTCCTATGATATGACCGAAGATGATCGAGTATGACAATCTTAATGTTGTATGATGCTATGGTTCGTGCTTAAAAATCTCTTTGCTTTTCTTTCTCGATTGCTTAAAACCTTGTTTGGCTCTTTCTCTGTTGAGCTCTTTTGATGGCCACTTATGCAAAACTTCACAAACCAAGCTAGCAATTGTGTATATGCTATGACAATCTTGTGACACAAGAGATGATACCAAGATATTAACACCACGATGATGATATATGCAATGATCTCTAATGTGCACAAGTAATGTTGCCGAAAATATTCAAATGGCTAGTTTCGATAGGAGAGTTACGCAAAATGGGCTATCGGGTTATCAATGCAATGGCAAGGAGTACACAAAGTGTCGTCAAGGTTACCGTCCTTGCTTACGATTGAAGGTGTCAAAATTGTTGAGCGGGTATTATTGATGAAGAGTCCATGGCGAAGATGAGCGGCAGTGATGTTGATGTCGAACCGTCCCTAAGTCGCGGAAACGCATTCAGAAACAGAAAACGCAACTCAAATTCTCAAAACAAAAACGTGTCAAAAATTTGTCGGAGTGCGAAGCAGGTAAGCAATGGTGGTTACGGAAAGCAGTGATGGTATGCGAAAGTGATGGTGGTATGCCTGGTAAAAATTGGTGAGAATTAGGTGGGAAACGGAGTGGTGGGTGGAAGTGATGAGGACATCAATACAATTGTTACACCCACAGCCCCTGCTGCTATACATACTGGACCAATTACTAGAGCTCGCGCACGCTAACTAATTACCAGGTACTTTCGTTTCTTGGTAATGATTCTAATGTTCATGAGAATATGATGCTGCCTAAATTGGATATATTTGTTTTTCTTACAAATGAAGGGCCTAGCTTGGAGAAGGATGAACATTGGAGCAAGAACAAGCATGGAGATGATGGCCTGCGCAAGGGGAACAAGGACGGAGTTACAAGTGATGATTTCAGGACTTTGAAGCCACCATAATGGGTGCATGAAGCCTTGGACGAAATATACAAGATGCCACTTCATAAATTTCGTCCCGAGGCTATTCTAGGTGCTGCGTCACCTTATTATTGGGCCAGGCCCATGTAATTTCGAAATACATAAGTATAGGCTATTTTTAGAATCCGTATGTGTGGGGAAACAAGAGATAGGGTTGATTTCGGACCCCTCCACAGAGGGCCACGAAATTCCCCCCTCTTCCTCCCTATATACAGCCCTTAGGGCATCGTTTAGACTTTGGGTTTTGTTTAGATTAAAAGTTCGCCATAGCTGCAACTTCGCGTACTTCGTTTGTGTTCAACGACCAGACAAAGGCGTCACAGAACACCACCTTGATCAATAAAGCTTTCATCTTATATTCGCAATATCCAGATTGCAATCTCAGTTTCTTGCTTGTTCTTCGTTTGCTCGCAGGAAACAGACCCTCGTGGTCAGGTTGATCGTGCTCCGACGTGGTCAATAACCTCTCGGAGTTAGTTTAGCGATTGCTAAGGCGCGACGTCCTCGCACGCTCGTAGTCGGAGCGTCAAAGTCGACTTCCACCAAAGCAAAATCCATCATCTCATCGAAAGATGGGACACCTTTGCCTCTATCAAGTGGTATCAGAGCTCAGGTTGCTCGGTGAGAATTTCGAGTCATCCCTAGATTATATTTATTTTCTTACCTATTGTCCAAGAAAAAAACCACAAAAAAAAGTTAGATCTATTCATCCTTTGTCCTAGCCAGTCTGAGCCTTTGCAATTTTATTTTCATTGTTTGCATTATTGAATTATCAGTTAGATCGTCGTGTCGAGTTGCTGGTCTTAGTGTCTAGTTCATCTAGAGTTTCGAGTTCAGTTCACATTAGTCACGTCGCCGCTGCATCATTATCCCTTCCGCTGTCCACCATCCCATCCATCAATTTCCACCACGTGCTACGCACTGTTCATTGTCATAATCATAGTTGAGGTCATTCACATCTTCGCCTGATCCAATCTGCATCTTATCTAGTTTGTCTTGGAAAGAGGAAGAAAAAAAAGATAGAGAAAAAAATAAAAAAAGGAAAGAAAAAAAAAGAGAAAGAAAAAGAAAAAAGTGTGAGGAAAAAAAAGAGAGAAAAAAAACAAAGTTCGGATCTATCTAGATTCAATCTCGTAGCTGAATTCAGATTGGAATCTGTTTTGTGCACTGCTTAGTAAAACAGGCATAACTTCCTCATACGAAGTCCGTTTTGGCGTCGCGAGTACTCATATTAAAACTAGAGACGAGCCGCATCTAAATAGTTGCAGAAGCTAGTTCAATATTTTGCACCTCAAAATCGGCTTCTAAATAGGTCGTTTTGCCCTCCGAAGTTCGCGAACACAGCTTAGTCCAGTTTTTCAAGCCAGTTTTAGAATCTTTTGACTTGTCATATCAACTCGGAATTGAGTGATTCTTTTTGCATTGGAAAGCTTGAGTTAATAGCATTCTTTGAAAAAATTTATCAGAAAATTGGCTGAAAGTTTTCAAGAGGAAAGTTGGAGAGAGAGTCCTGCTTGGCAGTTCTTTTTCATCATTATCTTTACTACCGTTGTGATCTTCACTTATATATTGCTGTCCAGAGCTACTTCGTATCCTTTATTGATGCTAACTGTGCTATATTGTGACCTCATTAGTGTTCTAGGCTCGCGTCTCTAGTCCGGTCTAGCCTAGGACCAGCACAGTAACATCGTTCAGCGTTTATTCAACATTGCATCTTTGGATTGATTATTCCTAATCGTTTTCTACCATATATAGCCAACCCAGCTCCACATATTTCTACACCGTGTATACGTACGTTCCCCTGGCAATCCCTTTACACAATCTTTGAAGTTATTTGACACCCTTGGTTGCCTGTCACCACCTACTGTATGGTAAGAACTTGTAAGATATTGATATTTTGCTTTACTATGAGCACTTTACAACCACATCCTAGTAGTTCATAGGAATATTATTCTCGAATTTTGTTTCTTGTTTCTACTAATCATGACAGGTTCCGGAGATAGAAGATCTTGGACGACGGACACATCTTCATCATCACGAGAGTTGGGACAACACACACAAGCACATGGCCAGGTTAGCTCTTTACCATCATTTGAGGGTAGATTTAATCCCACTATTTATCTAGCTTGGGAGCTTGAAGTAGAACAAGTTTTTAGTCACTATGACTTTTCTGAACTTGACCGAGTACGAACTGCCACTAGAGCATTTACTGGTTTTGCTTTTGTTTGGTGTAATGTGCATTGTAAGAAAAACATTGATAACCAACCCACAACTTGGAAAGATTTGAAACATATAATGAGACAACAATTTTTCCCTCCTTACTATCGTCGTGAATTGCTTCGCAAATTTGAACAATTTAAACAAGGCAATAACACTGTTCATGCTTACTACCAAGAGTTCAAATCTTATATGCATCATTGTGACATAGAAGAATCTGAGGATGATACAACGAATAGATTTTTTGGTGGTTTGAACCATGATATTCAGGCAAGATTTAGGTATATTCCTCGTTGCATTACTCGTATGTATGTTCGTGCTTGTACCTTTGAGAGACAGTTATAGGAGGATGCATTGGGTGACTACAACAACTACTATTCCAATTCATGCTCACTACCATCGGTTGATTCCTCCACCGTTGCACCTACTAGAGCAGCCACACCTCAGATTGTGAGTGCGACATCATCTCAAGTGTATGGTGCATTGTCATTGTCCATACCGACATCAACTACGTCTTTGCGACTAGGTAACAGTAAAGGTATTGATGATATAACTTCACATGAGAATGATGCATCCCTAATTAACTTAAATACATCATGTGTTGAGTTACCTGTAGATTTGAGCACGCCACCTATTTTAGAGAATCATGTTACTATCATGAATGCATCATGTGATCAAACAACTGAAATACCAACAATTTTAAGTGCACCCATTGAATTAACTATTGATGCAAAAGAACCAATGTTTAATCATTTTGATATGACCTCTAATCTTGGTGATGATTCTGTGTCCAATGACTTACTGCATGTTTTCTTATTTAAGCATGTTGTAGCATGTAAATTTGATGCAAGTAAGGTTTATTCACCAATGTTGGAATGGTTTAATGATGAATATTGTCAATCTTTTGATAGGAATAAGAGCTTCACTTATATGTGCAAACTGAGTTGCAATATTTTCATGCCTTCTATTTATGATAATATTTTGGCTTTATATTTTATGATATATGAAAGTTACTCATATATACATGTGTCATATGCGCAAAAATCAAGGGAAGTAAAAATGGATGACATATACATATACAACATGTATACCTTGTCTCTTTTGTTAGCCACATTTCAGATTAAGCAACGCCGAGGACGGCTTTGTTTTCAAAAAGGGGAGGATGATGAGGACATGACTACCTTGGATACGACCAAAAATATTGCATACATGCATATTTGTCAGGTGATTTCTAGTGCAAACTATTCAATAATCTATTTATGTTATCCAGAACAAAAATACTTCACACACTTTTGTGTTTTGTCTAATTGCAGGTGTATGGGACATTTGTACAATTCACATATGAAGATAAGGGAGAAAGAGATGTTTACTTTCTGCTCAAAAAGTTCTCTCACGTCACTTTTGGGCCAAGAGAAGATAGAGTCCAAGTTTCTCACGTTCTGGATTCAGATTCGGACTGCACAGACATACCTAACTCAAAACGTCAACAACTTTTTCATACGGACTCCGAATTGGGTGATTCTTTTTTTGTTGGAATCTAGATTTTGTTATCTTTCAAACCCAATTGGATTCACCTTAAAATTCATACGGAGCTTTGATATATCGACGAAACAATCAGACGCTGCAGCAGAATCCGAGTCAAACAACAAGTCCAAGGGTGTTGTATCACCTCCACTTGGGCCCATGAGCCTTGTACGACCTAGGGTTGGTTTTAGAATGCCTTGGGACGTTCTCCCAGCTCCTTGGCCGCCACCCCTTCCTCCTATATAAATAGATCCATCTAGTAGCTTTTCCTTGGGATTTGTTTAGTTAAAAGTTAGCCAACGCAACTTCGTGTGCTTCGTTTGTGTCCAACGACCAGAGTAAGACCACTTTCGGATCCCCACCGTTATCAATATTCAGATTGCTTTTATCATATTCTTGCTCGATCTTCGATTGCTTGCAGGAATAGACCTTCGTGGTCAGGTTGATCGTGCTCTGACGTGGTCAATAACCTCAGGAGATTGGTTTAGCGATTGCTAAGGCGCAACGTCGTGCATGTTTGTAGTCGGATCGTCAAAGTCGTCTCCACCAAATCGATAGTTATCATCTCATCGAAAGATCGGGACACCCCCACCTCTATCAAGTGGTATCAGAGCCGAGTTCAACCACCTGCACCACAACCACCAGGTCATCCACATGGAAATAATCACAATGGTATGGCTCTCCCTCAGGTACGAGATCATGACCATCTTCCTAAACTGAAATTGAATATTCCACCATTTGAGGGTAGATATGTTCCTGATATATATCTTACTTGGGAGTTAGAAACTGAACAACGATTTACATGTTTACAATATCCCGAGGAGAGACGGGTTGCCGCTGCTGTTTGTGCTTTCACTAGTTTTGCATGTGTATGGTGGTCTGAACATTGTAGATTATATACTATTCCAACTACTTGGGCTGCTTTGAAAACTGCTATGCGTACTCGTTGGGTTCCACCATATTATCAACGTGAATTGCTTCAAAAATTGCAGCGCTTAAGACAAGGGAAAAATTCTGTAGAAGAATATTATCAGGAATTACAAACTTGCATGATTAGATGTGGTATTGTTGAGCAGAATGAAGCTATGCTTGCACGTTTTCTCGGTGGATTAAATAGAGAGATTCAGACCATTCTAGACTATAAGGAGTATAATAATATCACTCCTCTATTCCATCTTGCTTGTAAAGCTGAACGTGAAGTGCAGGATCGACAAGCATTGGCGCGAACTAACTTTTCTGTAGGCCGACCTTCATCATGGACACCGCGTGCATCTTCTACTTCAACTGCACGAGCACCTCCATCAGGTGCCACCTCCAGCCGTGATACAAGAAAGCAGTCACAACCACCATTATTTGCCAAGAGCGCACCTGCCGGGCCTCCACAGAGTTCTTCTTCCATGGCATCAACAGGGCACACAAGTGATATTATTTGTCGTTGTTGTAAGGGAAGAAGTCATTATGCGAGACAATGCAAATCTCAGCGTGTGATGATTGCTACTGAGGATGGTGGGTATGAGTCCGCTAGTGACTATGATGAGGAGACTTTGGCTCTTATTACACGTGAAGAACATGGTGGAGATGATTCTGATCATGAGACGCAATACATGGCTCCTGAAGACGCTGACAGGTATGGATGTTTAGTTGCTCAACGTGTTTTGAGTGTGCAGGTCACACAAGCTGAGCAAAATCAGAGGCACAATTTGTTCCATATCAAGGGAGTTGTGAAGGAACGTTCTGTGCGCGTCATCATAGATGGAGGGAGCTGCAACAACTTGGCTAGCATGGTGATGGTGGAGAAGCTTTCTCTCACCACAAGACCACATCCACATCCTTACTACATCCAATGGTTCAACAACAGCGGCAAGGTTAAGGTAACACGTACTGTTCGTGTGCATTTTAGTATCTCTACATATGCTGATTATGTTGATTGTGATGTGGTACCTATGCAAGCATGTTCCTTATTACTTGGTAGACCATGGCAATTTGATAAAAATTATGTACACCATGGTAGAAACAATCAGTATACTCTTGTTCATAAGGATAAAAATATTACTTTCCTTCCTATGACTCCTGATTCTATTTTGAAAGATGATATTAATAGAGCTAATAAAACAAAACGGGAGAAGAATAAGAGTGAAAATCAGATTGTGGCAAAAGAATTTGAGCAACAAATGAAGCCTAATAATAAACCAAATCTGATATTAATGAGCTAGATTTCAGCAAATCTGTTTGATATGCTTTTGTGTGCAAAGAGGCATTATTTTCATTCGAGGACGTGCCTTCCTCTTTGCCTCCTGGTGTCACTAACATTTTGCAGGAGTTCGCTGACGTCTTTCCACAAGACGTGCCACCGGGATTACCGCCTATTCGAGGGATTGAGCATCAGATTGACTTAATTCCCGGTGCTTCACTGCCAAACCGTGTGCCATACCATACCAATCCAGAGGAGACGAAGGATATTATGCGTCAAGTACAAGAGCTTCTCGACAAAGGTTATATACACGAATCCCTTAGTCCTTGTGCTGTTCCTATTATTCTAGTGCCGAAAAAGGATGGTACATCACGTATGTGTGTTGATTGTAGAGGCATTAATAATATTAGTATTCGTTATCGTCATCCTATTCCTAGGCTAGATGATATGCTTGATGAATTGAGTGGCTCTACAATATTCTCCAAAGTTGATTTGCGTAGTGGATACCATCAAATTCGTATGAAATTGGGAGATGAATGGAAAACAACATTTAAAACTAAGTTTGAATTATTGAGTGGTTAATCATGCCTTTTGGGTTAACAAATGCACCTAGTACTTTCATGAGATTAATTGATGCGGAGCATCCCTCACTCATCCCCATGGACGTGCCTACATCTCCCTCAACACCACTTGGACCCATGACAAGAGCCCGAGCTAAGGCTATCGAAGATAAGGTGAACTCGCTCCTCTCCGAACTTCCTCTTCGTAATCACAAGACATGGCTAATACCTCATTCGGAAACTCTATGTGTAATCAGGTACATGGAGGTGAGCCAAGGATCTACTACTTGCAAGAGCCAAGACGACGAGGACCCCAAGCATGTTGAAGAAGAAGAAAAGATGCAGCAGAAGCTACAGGCATCGGACGTTCGACCCTGTCTGGATGTCCGACGAGTCCCAGGACACGGACGACCGGACCCTCCGGACGTCCGGTACCAGGCCACCCGAACCGAATCTACGGATGTCCGAGATGCTCCGGACGACCGGACGACCAACACCCGAGCCAAATCTACGGATGACCGACAGCCTCCGGACGTCCGGCCCCTCCAGAAGCTCCGTACGTCCGACCATCTACGGACGACCGACGCGCCTACAGCACAGCTGAAACAACGGACTTCCGAGCGCGCCCGGACGATCGGACCGTCCCGAGCCTCCGGACGTCCGACTCCTGAGTGACCGAACCTGCGGGCTGGAGCCCTTGTACCCGTTCGTTTTGACTTCCATTTGCACTAAGACTATAAATAGGATGCCCCCACCTCCTGGTACGGGCAGCATAGATTTAGCTCATATTTTGTGTGAGAGCCTTGCTCATCCACTTGGCTACTTCTCCTCGGAGCTCAGGACCTCTTCGGAGAAGATCCCCCAAGCGGATTCAAGACCCCTTTCTAGGGAAGACCATCAAGACCTCCATACGGAGAAGAACTGTTCCTATGTATCCTTACCTTAGTTGATCGTGGATCTTATGTTACTCTATGTTGTCGGTGATCTAGCACTCGTGTGATTGATTCTATGTCGGTTTAGTGATTCTCCCTCTCGTTTCCCCCGTGTTGTCCCTTTGTGCTTCCGTGTGCTCTTCGTGATTCTCCGTAGGATCCCTCCAAACGTGAAAGATCATCCATCTAGGGTTCCACCCTACATCATCTTGGTATCATGAGCCACGTTGATCACGTTTTTGGAGCCCCTACCCCGTGTTTTCTAGCTTGATTTTGTTGTTTTCGTCCTAATTCCGAAAATTACCCACCAAAAATAGCCCCAATTGTTTTTTGATTTGTTCGTGAGTTGAGATTTTGTTGGATTTGGTCCATGGATTTGTGTTGCTGCGTGTGGATCTAGCTTTCCCCACTATCCCCACCCTTTTCCATCCACCATATCACTCAATTTCGACCTCACCATCTTCTTCTTCCCCGGAAATCTCGCAGTTCTTCTTCCCGAGCCCGATTTTCGTCGAGGCTCCGGACGACCGGAAAAGGCTGGACGTCCGACAAAGTCCGGACGACCGTAAAAATCCGGACGTCCGTGAAACCCTGACAAAACTGAAGTTCGTCAGTTCCTCCACCACCACAACCCCACATTCCACCACATTTTCCAAACCCACATACACCAAAATCTTCCATGATACCTCCGATGACATTTTTGACACATTTTGGTCCTTGAGATTTTGAGTTGTGGATTCCGTATCCTTTTGTGTTTCGGCTATCTAGGTACGGTTGACGTCATTACCACCACGGCTCATCTTCGCAAGGGTCTCATCATCGTCAGGACGGTAACTTCGACGACATCTTGGTCATAACTTGCAATTGCATTGATAACCCACATTGCCTCATTTTGTGTAGCTTACCCATTGAGACTAGCCGTTGAGTATTGCAGGCAACATGACTTGTGCACATTAGTGATCATACTCCATAGCATACATACCATACAATAGTGGTGCATATCTTGAGATCAACTTGTGTGTCACAAAGTTGTCATACCATACGCAATTGCTACCTTGGTTTGTGACTTTTGCATGAGAAAAGAGCTCAAAAGTGAAAGAGCCACACAAGCTTTTAAGCAAAGAGAAAGATAAGCAAAGAGCTTATAAGCAAGAACCATAGCATCATACAACATTAAGATTGTCATATTGGATCATCTTGGATCATTGCACCGAAATACATACATAGCATATTGGGATAGAGATCGTTGCATTTTTGCCTAGTAGGTTGTGCACAAGTTTGCGTATCCGCCTATTTTGCAATCGTGCTAGCGTCTCTCTAGTATTGTGCAACAAGAGTATTTCGTGGTTTCCACATTTTGGCTCAATTTTGGATTGCACAATCCCATTTATCTATTTGCGTGTGTGTTTCCGTGTACCCATACTTGCTTGGTCTACTTGTTGCATTTGCAAATTTGTGAATCTTTTCCAACATTATTGAAGCTCACTTACTATTGCATCAAATTTTGTGCCACCATCCTAACCAAGATCCACCATAAGCTTATACGTGTGTAGGTGTGAGAACCGACAAGAATTGGTACCAACAGTGCTATTTCATTGTCCGCATTTGAGTGGACTTGGTCCATCTTCAACTTCGGTCAAGGTACATTTGGTACACGTTCTTTTCCGTCTACCGCTTACAGTTTGCTTTGTATGATGGATAGGCCAAGTTCTTCTACCACTCCAGCTCTCATCAAGAACAGTGACGACATGTCATCATTCGTCACAAAGAGCCACCTCTTTGGTGCTCAAAGGGCGTTACACCAAGAGCAACAAGCTATGAGCGACCGAATCGACAACCTCGCCACCGACTTGCGACTCTCCGAGCAATGGACAAGAGACTACTTCGACACCAAGTTTGACTCTCACAAGCAAGAGAATGATGCAAGAATGCACGAGATCCGCGCCTTGATGATGAACCGGCATCCTTCCACTTCTTCATCCTCAAGACGGAGCCGCTCAAGTCGACACTCCGGCGACACCTTCTCCGACACAAGTACACCGTCATCAACCATTCTTCGACGAGCCGCGCGTCAAGACCATCATGCATCTCGCAACCAGCTACATGACAAGCATTCACAAGAGCAAGTCGATGAGCAAGTCCCTCGTCCTCAATCAAACCAAGTGGCTTTTGCTCAAGCTCAAGAACGGCAACGACTACGGCGCCAAGAAGAAGAACGAGCGTGTCTACACCAAGAAGAACAAGACGCCGAGGCTCAACGTCTTCAACAACAACAACGTGAAGCGCAAGCTCTTGAGGCGCAACGTGCCCTTCAAGATTCGAGCCGAGCCATTGCCAACCGCAATCACGAGCGGCGCAATCAAGAGGAATCCTTCGAGAAGAAATCCAAGAGAGGAACTACCAAACGTGTGTTCAATGTCAAGCTCCTCAAGCCCCTCCACAAGCTCGTCAAGCTCCACTTCAACCTCAAGTTCAACAAGAGCAAGTTGATCATGGACTTCCTCCGCGCCAAGAGCAACATGAGGATGACTATCCTCCACGTCAAGGACGTCATCATCACCATCGCCAACAACACAATGAAGAGCAACGCTATGGCAAGCTCAAGTTCACAATGCCCAAGTTCAATGGCAGCAATGATCCGGAAGAGTACCTCTCATGGGCATTGAAGGTCAACAAAATCTTTCATTTGCACTACTATGAGGAAGAGAAGAAGATCACAATGGCATCACTTGAGTTCCAAGACTATGTGCTCATATGGTGGGAACAAGTCCTTGAACGCCGTCAAGCAAGAGGTGATCCACCAATCACCACTTGGGCTCAAATGAAGGATGTCATGCGGGCACGCTTTGTACCAACCTACTACAACCGCGATCTCTTCAAGAAGCTACAACTCCTCAAGCAAGGAACAAAGAGTGTAGAAGAATACTACAAGGAAATGGAGATAGCCATGATTCGAGCCAATGTCACGGAACATGATGAGCAAACAGTGGCACGTTTCTTGAATGGACTCAATCATCCGATCAAGAAGATTGCCGACTTCCAACCCTATTCCAACCTCATTGAACTCATACATCAAGCAACCAAGGCGGAACGTGAAGTGCAAGATGACTTCAAGTATGCCAAGTACTCATCCAAGTCCTACGGCTTCTCCAACACCCAAGCTTCAACGACTCCTCCAACATCTACATCAACCAAACCTTCGCAAAGCAACGACGACAAGTCAAGTTATAAGAAAACTTCGACAAGTTCAAGTTGCTTCCTCCTACGACAAGCAACTTCAAGCCGTGTGCTTCATCATCTACTCCAACCGATGAGACCGTCAAAACAAGCTCCTTCAAGTGTTTCACTTGCGGCGCCCGAGGCCACAAATCCTATCAATGCACGAACAAGCGCACCATGATCCTCAACGACGACGGCACATATGACTCAATGAGTGAAGAGGAGATGGAAGCCCTTGAGCAAGTGGCCATGCACCAGCGCGTGAATGAGGATGAAGATGATCAAGTCTTTTGTGATGAGGATTCGAGCCCCGCTCTCGTTGTCTCCAAAGTCTTGACACTTCAACATCAACAAGAAGAATAGCAACGATGCCACATCTTCCACACTAAGGCCGGCATCAATGGAAGGTCCATCAAGGTCATCATCGATGGAGGTAGTTTCCACAACTTGGCAAGTGAAGAACTATGTTCAAAGCTTCAATTGGTCAAGAGGAAGCACCCGCACCCCTACAAGGTTCAATGGCTAAGTGATTCCGGCACTATACGAGTCGAGCATACGGTCCAAGGATCCTTAAAAATTGGTGCTTATGAAGACACTTTGGAATGTGATGTGGTCCCCATGACCGTTTTGCCACCTACTCCTTGGTCGACCATGGCAATTCGACTGTGGTGTCATCCACAATGGGCATACCAATCACTATAGCTTCAAGTTGAAAGGGAAGGAATATGTGCTATGACCGATGTCTCCTAGTCAAGTGATAGCCGACAAGCAAGCCAACCACCATGGAGAGAAGAGTGAAAAGTGACCCACCCAAAAGTGAGTGAGAGCCACAAGCCAAATTGAGCGCCTCTTCGCCTAGAGAGAAAAACCTCATCCTATTTGCCACCAAAAGTGAGATAAGAGAAGTGTGTGAGAATCCATCGAGTGTGATGCACTTCGTTCTTGTGTGCAAAGATGGAGAGCCAACAACTAACACCTCTCACGAGTTACCTTTAGTGTTTCAATCTCTTTTGCAGGAATTCAAAGATGTTTTCCCCGATGAGCTACCTCCGGGTCTACCTCCACTACGAGGCATTGAGCATCGAATCGACCTCATCCCCGGAGCGCCACTTCCAAACAAAGCTCCATACCGTGTCAATCCCGAAGAAACCAAGGAGATTCAACGGCAAGTACAACAACTCATCGACAACGGTCATGTACGTGAAAGCTTAAGCCCATGTGCCGTTCCCGTTATACTTGTGCCTAAACCCGATGGAAGTTTCCGCTTGTGTTCCGATTGTAGACCCATAAACGCCATTACCGTTCGTTATAGGCATCCCATTCCTCGCTTAGATGATATGCTTGATGAACTTAGCGGAGCCAACTTTTTCTCCAAAATTGACCTTAAAAGTGGCTATTATCAAATCCGCATTCAAGAAGGTGATGAATGGAAAACCGCTTTCAAAACAAAATTTGGCTTATATGAGTGGTTAGTGATGCCTATGGGTTTGTCGGAAGCACCCGGAACTTTCGTGCGTCTTATGCATCATGTGCTTAGACCTTACATTGGAGTCTTCGTTGTGGTTTACTTTGATGATATCCTTGTGTTTAGCAAAACCATGAAAGAGCACATTAATCATGTTAAATCTGTGTTGCAAACCCTCCGAAAGGAAAGCCTTTATGCGAACTTGAAAAAATGCACTTTTGGCGTTGACAAAGTGGTTTTCTTGGGTTTTGTTGTCTCTTCCAACGGTGTCCATGTTGATGAAACTAAGATTGAGGCAATTAAAACTTGGCCCCAACCCACCAATTTGCAACAAGTGAGAAGCTTTCTTGGTCTTGCAGGATTTTACCGCCGCTTTGTGAAAAACTTTAGCACAATTGCCGCTCCTTTACATGCTTTGAGTAAGAAGAATGCACCTTTTGTTTGGGGATCTTTGCAATCCACCGCTTTTGATGAGCTCAAGTCTTTGCTTACTCATGCTCCGATTCTTGCTTTGCCCAACTTTGACAAAACTTTTGAGGTTCATTGTGATGCAAGTGGTACCGGAATTGGCGGAGTTTTGATGCAAGAAAAACGAGCCATTGCTTATTTTAGTGAAAAACTCTCCGGTGCTCAACTTAATTATCCCATCTATGACAAAGAATTGTATGCTTTAGTGCGTGTGCTACATGTTTGGGAACATTATCTTAGACCTCATGAGTTTGTCATCCATACCGATCATGAAACGCTTAAGTACTTAAAAGGTCAAACTAAATTGAACAAGCGTCATGCCAAATGGAGTGAATTCATTGAATCTTTTCCTTATGTGATCAAGTACATTAAGGGTAAAGAAAATGTTGTTGCGCATGCACTTTCACGCATATGCATGCTTGTCACTCAACTTGAGTTAAATGTTATTGGTTTTGAGCATATAAAAGACTTCTATGAGCATGATCCTTCTTTTGCTACTCCTTATGCTAAGTGTTTGACACATACATCTTGGGAACGATACTACATAAAGGATGATTATCTTATGAGAGCTAACAAACTTTGCATTCCCGAGTCTTCTCTTCGTTTGCTCCTTTTGCAAGAGGCTCATGCAGGCGGACTTATGGGACATTTTGGACGCGACAAGACTTTCGCCACGCTCTCCAAGAACTACTTTTGGCCCAAGATGTTTCGTGATGTCTCACGCTTCACCAACCGTTGCTCTACATGTCGCAAAGCTAAGTCAAAAGCTCAATCCCATGGTCTTTACATGCCAGTTCCTATTCCTTATCAACCTTGGGAAGACATTAGCATGGATTTTGTACTTGGTTTGCCTAGAACTCAAAATGTCAAGGATTCCGTCTTTGTTGTTGTGGACAGATTTTCTCAGATGGCACATTTCATTCCTTGCAACAAGATAGACGATGCTTCACATATTACCAATCTCTTTTGTAGGGAAATCTTGCGACTTCATGGATTGCCAAAGACAATTGTCTCGGATCGTGACGTCAAGTTCTTGAGTTACTTTTGGAAGACCCTATGCGCCAAGCTCGGAATCAAGCTATTGTTCTCTTCGGCATACCATCCTCAAACCGACGGCCAAACGGAGGTGACAAACCGTACACTCTCCACTCTACTTCGCGTGTTGATCAAGAAGAACATCAAGGAGTGGGAGGCGTGTCTACCCATCACCGAGTACGCCTACAACCATGTAAGACATTCCACGACCGGCAAGTCCCCTTTCGAGGTCGTCTACGGTTTCAATCCTTTGTCCCCATTGGACATTCTACCTCTTCCTCTACAAGAGCGAACCAACCTCGACGCAAGCGCTCGTGCAAGCTACATCAAGAAGATGCATGAAGATACAAGGCACACCATCGAGCGCCAAGTACAACGACTAGCGAGCAAGGTCAACATCAACAAGCAACCCATGGTATTCAACATTGGTGATCTAGTGTGGCTAA
Source organism: Triticum aestivum (assembly GCF_018294505.1). NCBI lineage: Eukaryota > Viridiplantae > Streptophyta > Magnoliopsida > Poales > Poaceae > Triticum > Triticum aestivum. The sequence continues at coordinate 308,602,104 of NC_057804.1, read as the reverse complement.
ATCTTCGCAAGGACTGCTTCCCCAACAAACGCAAGTCCAAGCTTCTACCACGCGCCGATGGACCTTTCAAGGTTCTAGCACGCTACAACGACAACGCCTACAAGATCGACCTACCACGAGGCAAGTACAACGTGAGCGACATCTTCAACGTCAAGGACCTCGCACCTTTCCATGGTGATGCACCTTTTGATCCGAGGTCGGATCTCTCCCAAGGGGGGGGGAGATGATGCGGAGCATCCCTCACTCATCCCCATGGATGTGCCTACATCTCCCTCAACACCACTTGGACCCATGACAAGAGCCCGAGCTAAGGCTATCGAAGATAAGGTGAACTCGCTCCTCTCTGAACTTCCTCTTCCTAATCATGAGACATGGCTACTACCTCATTCGGAAACTCTATGTGTAATCAGGTACATGGAGGTTAGCCAAGGATCTACTACTTGCCAGAGCCAAGACGATGAGGACCCCAAGCATGTTGAAGAAGAAGAAAAGATGCAGCAGAAGCTACATGCATCGGATGTCCGACCCTGTCCGGACGTCCGACAAGTCCCAGGACACGGATGACCGGACCCTCCGGACGTCCGGTACCAGGCCACCCGAACCGAATCTACGGATGTCCGAGATGCTCCGGACGACCGGACGACCAACACCCGAGCCAAATCTACGGATGACCGACAACCTCCGAACGTCCGACCATCTACGGACGACCGACGCGCCTACACCAGAACTGAAACAACGGACGCCCGAGCGCGCCCGGACGACCGGACCTCCCGAGCCTCCGGACGTCCGACGCCTTCTGGACGTCCGACTCCTGAGTGACCGAACTTGTGGGCTGGAGCCCTTGTACCCCTTCGTTTTGACTTCCATTTGCACAAAGACTATAAATAGGACGCCCCGACCTCCTGGTACAGGCAGCATAGGTTTAGCTCATATTTTTTGTGAGAGCCTTGCTCATACACTTGGCTACTTCTCCTCGGAGCTCAGGACCTCTTCGGAGAAGATCCCCCAAGCGGATTCAAGACCCCTCTCGAGGGAAGACCATCAAGACCTCCGTATGGAGAAGAACTGTTCCTATGTATCCTTAACTTAATTGATCATGGATCTTATGTTACTCTATGTTGTTGGTGATCTAGCACTTGTGTGATTGCTTCTATGTCGGTTTAGTGATTCTCCCTCTCGTTTCCCAGTGTTGTCCCTTTGTGCTTCCGTGTGTTCTTCGTGATTCTTCGTAGGATCCCTCCAAACGTGAACGATCATCCATCTAGGGTTCCACCCTACATAATTAATGAACGAAGTTTTACGTTCTTTCATTGGACGATTTGTGGTAGTTTACTTTGATGACATATTGATTTCTAGCAAATCTTTGGAAGAACATTTGGAACATTTACGTGTTGTTTTTATTGCTCTACGTGATGCACGTTTGTTTGGTAACCTTGGGAAGTGCACCTTTTGCACCGACCGAGTAGCTTTTCTTGGCTATGTTGTTACTCCACAGGGAATTGAAGTTGATAAAGCCAAGATTGACGCTATTGAGAGTTGGCAACATCCCAAAACGGTCACACAAGTGAGGAGTTTTCTTGGCCTCGCTGGATTCTATAGGCGTTTTGTGAGAGATTTCAGCACCATTGATGCACCTCTCAATGAGCTTACAAAGAAAGATGTGCCTTTTTTATGGGGTACCGCACAGGAAGAAGCCTTCACGGTATTGAAAGATAAGTTGACACATGCTCCTTTACTCCAACTTCCTGATTTTAATAAGACTTTTGAGCTTGAATGTGATGCGAGTGGAATTGGATTAGGAGGTGTGTTATTACAAGATGGCAAACCTATTGCATATTTTTCTGAAAAATTGAGTGGGCCTAGTTTGAATTATTCTACTTATGATAAAGAATTATATGCTCTTGTTCAGACTTTAGAAACATGGCAACATTATTTATGGCCCAAAGAATTTGTTATACATTCTGATCATGAATCCTTGAAACATATTAAAAGTCAAGCTAAACTGAATCATAGACATGCTAAATGGGTTGAATTCATTGAGACTTTCCCTTATGTCATTAAACACAAGAAGGGAAAAGAAAATGTTATTGCTGATGCATTGTCTCATCGCTATACTATGCTTTCACAACTTGACTTAAAAATATTTGGTTTGGAGACCATCAAAGATCAATATGTGCATGATGCTGATTTTAAAGATGTAATGCAGAATTGTAAAGAAGGAAGAATGTGGAACAAGTTCGTCGTTAACGATGGATTTGTGTTTCGTGCTAACAAGCTATGCATTCCAGCTAGCTCTGTTCGTCTTTTGTTGTTGCAGGAGGCGCATGGAGGAGGATTAATGGGACACTTTGGCGTGAAGAAGTCGGAGGACGTACTTGCTACACATTTCTTTTGGCCAAAGATGAGATGGGATGTCGAGCGTTTTATTGCTCGCTGCACTACATGTCAAAAAGCTAACTCACGACTCAATCCACATGGTTTATATATCCCTTTGCCTGTACCTAGTGTTCCTTGGGAGGATATATCTATGGACTTTGTTTTAGGTTTACCTCGAACAAAGAAGGGGAGGGATAGCATATTTGTTGTCGTGGATAGATTCTCGAAAATGGCACACTTTATACCATGTCATAAAAGCGATGATGCTGTTAATGTTGTTGATTTGTTCTTTCATGAAATTATTCATTTGCATGGTGTGCCAAATACTATTGTTTCAGATCGTGATACTAAATTTCTTAGCCACTTTTGGAGATGTTTCTGGGTTAAGTTGGGGACTAAACTGCTTTTTATTACTACTTGTCACCCCCAAACTGATGGACAAACTGAAGTAGTCAATAGAACATTGTCTACTATGCTTAGGGCTGTTTTGAAGAATAATAAGAAAATGTGGGAGGAATGCTTGCCTCATATTGAATTTGCTTATAATCGTTCATTGCATTCTACTACTAAGATCTTCCCTTTTGAAGTTGTGTATGGTTTCCTACCTCGTGCACCTATTGATTTGTTGCCTCTTCCATCTTCAGAGAAGGTTAATTTTGATGCTAAACAACGTCTGAATTGATTTTAAAAATGCATGAGTTAACTAAGGAAAACATTGAGCGTATGAATGCTAAATATAAACTTGCTGGAGATAAGGGTAGAAAACATGTTGTGTTTGCACCTGGAGATCTTGTTTGGTTACATTTGCGTCAGGATAGATTTCCTGATTTGCGCAAATCAAAGCTAATGCCACGTGCTGATGGTCCCTTTAAGGTGTTGGAGAAAATAAATGATAATGCATATAAACTTGAGCTGTCTGCAGATTTTGGGGTTAGTCCCACTTTTAATATTGCCGATTTGAAACCTTATTTGGGTGAGGAAGATGAACTTCCGTCAAGGACGACTTCATTTTAAGAAGGGGAGGATGATGAGGACATCAATACAATTGTTACACCCACAGCCCCTGTTGTTATACCTACTGGACCAATTACTAGAGCTCGCACACGCCAACTAAATTACCAGGTACTTTCATTTCTTGGTAATGATTCTAATGTTCATGAGAATATGATGCTTCCTAAATTGGATACATTTGTTTTGTTTACAAATGAAGGGCCTAGCTTGGAGAAGGATGAACATTGGAGCAAGAACAAGCATGGAGATGGTGGCCTGCACAAGGGGAACAAGAACGGAGTTACAAGTGATGATTTCAGGACTTTGAAGCCACCATAATGGGTGCATGAAGCCTTGGACGAAATATACAAGATGCCACTTCATAAATTTCGTCCCGAGGCTATTCTAGGTGCTGCGTCACCTTATTATTGGGCCAGGCCCATGTAATTTCGAAATACATAAGTATAGGCTATTTTTAGAGTTCGTATGTGTGGGGAAACAAGAGATAGGGTTGATTTCGGACCCCTCCACCAAGGGCCACGAAATTCCCCCCTCTTCCTCCATATATACAACCCTTAGGGCATCGTTTAGACTTTGGGTTTTGTTTAGATTAAAAGTTCGCCATAGTTGCAACTTCGCGTACTTCATTTGTGTTCAACGACCAGACAAAGGCGTCATAGAACCCCACCTTGATCAATAAAGCTTTCATCTTATATTCGCAATATCCAGATTGCAATCTCAGTTTTTTGCTTGTTCTTCATTTGCTCGCAGGAAACAGGCCCTCGTGGTCAGGTTGATCATGCTCCGGCATGGTCAATAACCTCTCGGAGTTGGTTTAGCGATTGCTAAGGCGCGACGTCCTCGCACGCTCGTAGTCGGATCGTCAAAGTTGACTTCCACCAAAGCAAAATCCATCATCTCATCGAAAGATGGGACACCTTTGCCTCTATCAGGAAGTGATGCTGTCAGGGGCCGGATGTCCGGGCTTGATGGCTGGTTGTCTGGGGTGGCCGGATGTCCGGCGGTCATGGGCCGGATGTCCGGGCTCTGGATCTGTGGATGATGTCGATGATCTCGCGGAGAGAACGCAAATTCGGGAGATTTTATGGATGGAAATTGGGGAAAAGATGGGGGAAAGCTAGAACTACCTGCTATAGACAAAATCCGCGAATCGAATCCAACAAAACTACAGACAAAATCCACGGATCGAATCCAACAAAACTTCATCACACCAACAAATCACAACAAAAATTGGGAGCGCTATTTTGTGGGGATTTTCTAATTTGGGACAAAATCAACAAAACAAGGATAGAAAACAAGGGTAGGGGCTCCAAATTCATTATCAAGTTGGGCTCATGATACCAAGATGATGTAGGGTGGATACCCTAGGGTTGATCTTTCACGATTGGAGTGGATCCTATGAAGAACACGAGGGAAAACATGCGAGAAAACACTCAAACCAACAAGATTCGATTACAAATGTGCTAGATCCTCAAAACACAAAGAGATACACGATCCACGATCAACAAGGCACGATTCAAATAGCAAGTTCTTCTCTGTGAGGAGGTCTTGAGGGGGTCTTCCCGTGAAGGGTCTTGAATCCTCTTGGGGATCTTCTCCAAAGAGGTCGTGGACTGCAATGGAGAAGTAACCAAGTGGATGAACAAAGCTCCATCTCTCAAATGAGCTAATCCTTTGCTAACCCTAGAAAGCGGGAGGAGGAGGAGTATATATAGTCTAGATGGGCGAAGGGGTACGCGGGCCTCGGCCCTTTATTGTAGACAATCATGGCCGGATGTCCGGGCGTTTGGCCGGATGTCCGGGCCTTCACGAGGGGCCGGATGTCTGGGCTGTCGGCCTGGGTCTCCTGTTGAGATAGGCTTGTCCAGATGTCCGGCCGCTCAGGAAGAGCTAGATGTCTGGGCCATTGGCCGGATCTCCGAGCCGACGGGCCTATTCCTCTGCTCCGGCCCGGGCCCTGTAAACTTGGTTGTTGGGCCGTTGTGGCTGGTGACACCTCCAGGGGACAGATGTCCAGGGTCCTGGCCGGATGTTCGGGTCCTGGGAGCTGTTATCAATTCCTTCCAATGGTTATTCTGGTCCATGAACTCGGGACTTGTCCGTCTTCACGAGCATCTCGAAGAGGGTCTTCTAAGTACCTGAGAACACATAGCATTTTCGTTTTAGGCAGTAGGCATGTCTCACGTTTCGGCCTCAAGAGCTCTAGCTTGTGTCATAGGTCCTCTTGGCGCTTGGTGAGACGATTGTAGGTCCATGGGGATGACCGTAGGATGATCCGCATCACCATATAGGAGTACATGGTGGGTTTTCCAATTGAAACCATCCTCTAGAATTGAGTTCTATGTTTGTGATCCAAGAACAACTAGTACCTTAAATTGGGCACGAAAATATGACCCCACTGGACTTATTAACCCCCCCTGTCCTCTATCCAGGAGTTACACGTAGTTTCTGGAGTTTGCAGTATGCTGGAGGCCGTGCATAGTGCTGACCCGAGGGTGGGCTATGATGCGGTAGGAAAGTGGCACGGTGTACCAAGGCACCCATTTGTTGGGCTTGGAAACCCTACACACATCGTTTGGGGCCATAGTGGAAACCTCGGCCGGACTACCTTGCGGATGGAGGCCTAATAGGCGATAAACCTGGACTAAATACTTGTGTGGTTGGTTAGGTTGTGGTCTACACCCATGTCGACTCTTGCTTGAACTCTGCCAACACATGTCATGTGTAGACGCTAAGTGGTGGAAACATGTGTGAAGAAGTACACCCCTGTAGGGTTATTAATGATCTATTCAAATAGCCACGTCCACGAATATGGACTACTTTGTAAGCTTACATTCTTCATAGATAACTGAAAGTGGATACTCTAAAATGCGCAAGATAAGCGTGAGTGCTATGGATGGCCTTCTCATAGGGAGACGGGAGCGGATCCATAGTGGTGTATTGATATAGTGAATATGTGGACTTGTCATGGACTTAACACGGCAGATGCCCTCGTGAAAGTACTTACGTGTGGAGCCATCATAGCGTAGGTTAGCTCGAAGGGGTTGAACGGTACAAAGGACACACAGGTTTACCCATGTTTGGCCCCTCACAAAGAAGTAAAAGCCTACATCCTATTTCTAGTTGTATTGCTTGAGTTTCGATAACAAGGGAGCGATCACGCCATTCCTAGCTATCAATCAGTTGTTTTCTTAAGTTAACCATCCATCGGGTCTCGCCTTTATATACACAGGTCAGGGCCCAAGGCTTACATGAGTTCGAGCTGGATCACACAATGTGACCAGCTCGGTTTCTAAATCGCCTTGTCGTGCCAGGCAAGTCACTATGTGGCGGCTCACATGTCCGGGTTGGGCCACCACCAGGCCCGCCTCTTAAGCCGCCACCTTCAGATTGTAGCTTCTTGGGACTACTTGGACCTTGCATGTTGATTTGCCAATGGTGTAACCCGGCCCCTCCTGGGCGGGTCATACCTCGAGGTTATATCCGCAACATTAGGTCCTTGATTGATTTAAACTTGTTCATGTCAATCTTCAGCTCTGCAGTTGGCGGGTCATCTATCCAAAGCTTAACCTTGAAAACATTGTATCCCGCCATGATGTCACATGAATTAAATTCATAAAAAACCCGTGATATCACAACGGATCTTTTTGCATTAACTGGCCATCCGAGAATCGAGGCACCCGCACTGTTGAGATAATCATGTCGCCTCCTTGATTTCCACGCATGCATTTCACTGTCTCCTTATAAATAGGGACAAGGGTCCCCTCCTTTCACTTTTGCCCCGCCCTTCTCTCTTCTTCTTCCTACTCGCGTCGTCTACCGCTGCTGGAGTTCTACCGCTGCCGTTCCTCGTCATCAACTGCAACCAGGCCGTTGTATCAACCAGACCGTGACCAGAGATCCTGGCGCTCCTCCGCTCTTCAGTCAAGCATCCAGGTAAAGCTCCTTCCTTGACCCATATCTACATTAGATTGATCCCACTCATAGGGTTCGTCGGAGTTCATCTGAGTTCATCATAGCTTCTTTTATCTGTACTTAACTCAATCCAAAAGTATTACTAAACATGTGCAGTAGCAGTCTTAGCCCTTATCTTGCATCTCATGTAGACCCCTTTTCTTTCACAATCGTGCAGTTCCTCAGTTCCTCCGTGGCCATATGTTTAGGTTTAAATTTCTTCTTTTTATTAAACCGTGGTAGGTCTGCAAATATAGCCGCACTTTGTCAAATCTGTTTTATCCATAATTTGCAAAAAATTCAATAGCCTTGCAATCTTTAGACAAATGATCCACCATCCCTTTCCCAGGCGACTTATAGCAGCAACTTTGCTCTTCTGCCAATACTTTTCTGATTTTAATCATCAATCGATAACCCGCTAGTATCGTTCCGGTTTATCCATGTAGTTTATAACCTTTTCCATGACCCGCCAAAATGTTTGTACCTTATTTAAGAGGTTTATTTTTACTCATCATTGTGATGGATTCTGCACCTTATAACCAGTCGTTAATCATTGGGCGGTTTAATGTCATAATATTAATCCGCCAACTCTTTACTCTCAGGCATCCATCCTCAACAATGACTAAGTCCACCACTTCTTGTAATTGGGTTGTTTCCACTGTCACTGAACAATCTCTCAATGAGTACATTGAGATGGGCGTTTTACTAGCTAAATACATCATTCACTCGTGAGTTCCAGGGGCTGAAACTAAACCTCAACCTAAAGAGGGTGAAGTTATAGTCTTTCCATATCACCTCCTCCATGGTTTCTCACCACCCAGGTCGAAATTCTTCTGGGATGTTCTATACTTCTACAAGCTGCACTCCCAAGATATCGGCCCCAATTCTGTTGCCAATATATGAAACTTTCAAGTCTTTTGTGAGGTGTTCCTTCAAGAGGAGCCCTGTGCTGACGTATTCAGAGAGTATTATTACCTGAACCGCTAAACCGAGATGATAGATAGGCGTAGCCTTGAACTCGGCGGGATTTCTATCCAGAGGCGGAGAGATGCGGTTCTCCGTACAGCTTCACTACCCAGTCACCCAAGGACTGGAACTATACTTGGTTCTACTGCCAAGATACCTCTCCAGCCAATGAAAATTTTCTACCGGTTTTCCGCCCCTTCCGGCTAAGCCCTAGGCATTAACTCCCTAATCGGATGACTACCGCAGAACGGGCCAAGTATGCGCCTACCTTTTCAAAGATAAGGGCTTTATTAGCCAACGGCTTAACTGAAGTTGACCTGGTCCGGTTGTCGGTGTCAAAACCGGCGGATCTCGGGTAGGGGGTCCCGAACTGTGCGTTTAGGCGGATGGTAACAGGAGACAAGGGACACGATGTTTTTACCCAGGTTCGGGCCCTCTCGATGGAGGTAAAACCCTACTCCTGCTTGATTAATATTGATGATATGGGTACTACAAGAGTAGATCTACCACGATATCGGAGTGGCTAAACCCTAGAATCTAGACTATGGTATGATTGTTGTTCGTCCTACGGACTAAAACTCTCCGGTTTATATAGACACCGGAGAGGGCTAGGGTTACACAAAGTCAGTTACAATGGGAGGAGATCTTCATATCGTATCGCCAAGCTTGCCTTCCACGCTAAGGAAAGTCCCATCAGGACATGGGACGGAGTCTTCAATCTTGTATCTCCATAGTCCGGGAGTCCGGCCAAAGGTCTTAGTCCGGCCATCCGGACACCCCCTAATCCAGGACTCCCTCAGTAGCCCTTGAACCAGGCTTCAATGACGATGAGTCCGGCACGCAAGTTGTCTTCGGCATTGCAAGGCGGGTTCCTCCTCCGAATATTTCATAGAAGATGTTGAACACCAGGGTAGTGTCCGGCTCTGCAAAATAAGTCCACATTCCATCGTAGAGAGAATAATATTTGTATCAATCGGATCTGCTGACGTATTCCGCGGTGCGACATTATGCCACGGCCAGGCTTTTATTCATTTTATTGTTCCACCTCAGCGCGTTTAGCGAGGCGGTTTCCTTGGCACGTCTTGTCAAAGCAGAGATCGTGTCCCCTTATTCCAGGATTCTCATCAATACGGGTGTGGGTAACCCAACCGTGCCATTAACCGCGGCGCTTGGGAGATAAGCGAGTTTTATTAGGCCGGTGGGGGGCTCGTAGTTTTGGCCGCCCATATAAGGGGATAAGAATCTGCCCTTTCCATTCACGCTCTCTTCCTCCTCTGCTTATCCGTCCCTGCGCGCTCGAGCTCCAGCGCCCAAGCCCGCACTTCCCACCTCAACCTTCTCCAACCATGTCTGGAGCGGGAGGTAGATGGATGGCCTCCTCCGTCACGGAGGGACAAATCAAAAACCTGAGGAAGGCCGGATACTTGTCTAACGACATCGCGCCTCCCAGATGTGGGGTAACTCACCCCCACCCCCAGGCCCCATGAGAGGGTTTTTTTTCTTCCCCATTTCCTCCGCGGATTGGGTTTTCCTCTTCATCCGTTCGTCCGGGGGCTCATGTTCTACTATGGACTGGACTTCCACGATCTGGCACCGAACTTCATCCTCAATATCTCGGCATTTATCATCGTGTGCGGGGCCTTCTTCCGCATCCAGCCTCACTTTGGCCTATGGCTGAAGATCTTCAGCGTCAAGCCGAAGGTCGTGCAAGGCCGACAGGCGGAATGCGGAGGCGCCATGGTGGGCAAGATAGCCAACGTCACCTGGCTCGAGGGTGCCTTCGTGGAAACCATCAAAGGGTGGCAATCGGGGTGGTTTTATATCACCGAGCCGCGTGAACCTAAATGGGCAGCGGCCCCCGAATTTCGATCCGGCATCACCACCCAGCTCACATCTTGGAAAGAGACGGGCCTGTTGTGGGGCAATCCAGAAGAGGGGACCGGACTCCAAACCTGCATCCAAGACCCGGTGACCAAGAAGGTCAAGCTTGTCAACGTGGTCCAGGTCATGCTCTTCTGCCGGATCCTCCCGTGTCAACACGGGACTTCAATTTGTGGGAGTTCGACCCGGCCCGGCACCAGACTCTATCCCGGCTCTTTCAAATGAAGCACGAGGACGCCTGGAAGGTGCTTTTCAAGAGTTCCGAGGTCTCCCCTCCCGTCACCAAGGATCACGGATTCTGCGCCAAACGTCAAGCCTCCAAAGTAAGCTTACATTTAGTACCTTACGGGATACCCGAATTTCATAGTGTGACTTTATGTGGGATCTAAACTCCCGTTCCTTTGATAGGACTGGAAGAGGACATCCGGACAGTTCGACTGTCCGGCCCCTTTGCCCGAAAGCCCAGTAGACGCACACTTAACGAAGCTACTGGTTCCGGCACCTCACGTGGTGCCGGAGAAGAAGGCCAAGGAGAAGGCCATGGGGACCCGAAAGAGTTCCCGGCGCCCGGTGTCGTCGGATTTGCCCGACGGCCCCAACGCACCCTCCTCCTCCGAAGAAGAGGAGGAGAGGAAGAAGAAGATGCCTCTCCCCCTCCAATGGGGGGAGGAAAGAAGAGAAAGGCCGCCCCAACTGGGGAAGCCGGAGGGTCCAAGAAGGGGAAGACCCTTCTGCCGGACTACGCCCCCGACGCCGAAGACGGCGGGGAGGACTGGCCATCCAGGGTCAAGCCTCTAGCAAAATCTTAAGTGTCCGGCTACCCGAATGACTTATTGCACTCCTTTATTATTTGATAGCTTTTAATGCCGAAGCTAATCATGCAGTCTGCCCAGTGCTCAGCTTGGCGATGCGTCGAGCGGATCTCTGAATTCGTCGGATGTGAATAGCGCTTCACTTCTGACGGCCTCCTCCCCTCTCCCTACAGACGACGCTGAGGTGGAGTCCCATAGGGGACAAAACCAGGAGGAGATGGTCCTGGAAGCGCCACAAGGCGACCTTCCGGACTCCAAGCCCAAAGGGGGTAAAGCCCCGGAGGGATCTAAGTCCGGCCCCGGGCCGGACACTGCTCCGGAACCATCAGTGGTTCTAGAGTCCGACAGGCGGCGCCTTCATAAGAAGGGCAAGCCCGCGACGCCGGCGACATCCGTCCACCCGGAGGCGCCGGACAATTTGTTGGAGGCGCTTAACGGCGCCTCCATCGACAAAGAACACCACACTGTTATGAGTGCGGTGATTCAGAAGGTTCAGTCCGCCAAGAGCGGGCTGACGGAAGCCTGCACAAGCCTGTTAACGGGCTTTGAGGTATGTGTTCAAAAACATATATAAAAAATGTTACTGCATAGACAGTAGCCCCTGATGCTCAGTTCGGTGTTCGGAAAGAAAAGCCGAACTAAGGATCTCAAAAGATATACGCATGAGACTATTAGAAATATGTCAATATGGGAACGCAGGCTGCGCTGCTGACCTCTGCCGCACTGACTGCGGAGGACAATGCCTTGAAGGAAAGCCTCGAGCGGTCCGAGAGCCAGCTCGGCCGTGCCAAGAAGCAGCTCAAGGATAAAGAGGGTACATAGTACCTCCTGTAAATGTATATAGAAATACTAGGTTGCATAATAATAATAGGACCAACGTTAATGTTGCAGGAGCCATGACCGAGGTGGCGACCCTGAAAGAGGCGGTCTCGAAGGCCGAAAAGAGTGTGGCCTTGGAGCGCACCGAGCGAGAGAAGCAGGAGGCATGGGTGGCGGAGGTGTGGCAAGAGCTCCAGGCTCTCGTGGAAAAACACGAGAGTTTGGAGCGTGAATCGAAGACTCGAGAGTCCGAGCTTGCCTTGGCTCTTGAGAGTGCCAAGACCGCTAAGGCCGAAGCCCAGAAGGCCCTTCAGGAGATCGAGGCGATGAAGAAGATAGCAGCGGGTAAGGCATTCTTTATGCAAAGCAAAAATATAAAAGTTAATTATCTGCTACTTACCCGAATCCGGAGCTCTCCAGGAGCGTTCGCCTATCTGCCCCGTAGTGTGTCTGATGCCGCCGCATACTACCGAGCCAAAGAGGGGAGCTCGATGGAAAAAGTGTTCTGGTCTCAGTATGCTGAGGCCGAATCCGGTGCCCCTGAGCGACCAGCTGAAGCAGCTGGTCGAGCTCCACAAGGCGGCCGAAGAGGCCATGAAGGGCCTCATAGCTCGGCTGTGGCCTGGAGAAGTCATGCCTGGGAGCTACTTCGGTCTGGTGCGGCGGCTGGTGGACGCGTGTCCGTGGATTGAGGTCGTCAAGCGCTCCATTTGTATTGAAGGTGCCCGTCGGGCCCTTGCCCGTGCTAAGGTGCACTGGGGCAAGCTAGACGTGGAGAAGCTGTTGATGGACGCGCCACCGCCGAGGAAGGAGTATCATACGCCCGAGATGTATTATAATGGCGTTCTCAAGGGTGCCCGCCGCATAGCGGATGAGTGCTCCAAAGATGTAATTTTTGAGTAAACTCGCATTTGTTATCCTATACGTTGAAGCTTTGTTCATATGCGTTAAGCAACGCTTGTTAATTTAAAATATTACCTTCTGTGCGGCCGTTTATCAAATCTGAGAGATGCAAGTTGTTGGCTTCGACCCCCATGCCACGAGTGGTGGGGTGTTCGGGATAAACCTGAGCGCTCTTGTTCCCATTCTTGGGTCCATCTAGGGAGGCATTCAGCACAATGAACCAGGCCGTCGGACTTATAATGCTTTACACTCTCACTTAGCCATAGAATTCTATAATTTTAAATTTCAGCGAAGCCCCTAGTATTCGGAAGACCGAGTTCGGGGCGCTATCCACGCCTAGGCCGGATGAGTCCGGTTCCTCGCTCGAAGTGGCATAAGTCTTTAAGGACTCGAAGAAACCTCGCGAACAGCGACCGGTCTCTCGCACTATCATGACAGTCAGTTTTAGCTTTCTCTACTGAGGTGTTAACCCAGCTCAACTGGGGCACAATCGCAGTAGTTCTCCCAGCGCTACCTTAGCCAACAATGCGGAACGTAAGATACCAAAACATGGGAGCCGGGCAAACCCAACTATTGACCAAAGACATGATTCGGAGCCGATGCATATAGTGCTATAAGTTCGGGGTGTCGCACTTGTTAGAGTTATCGGTCTTCTCACACCATGTTATGGGGTGTTGTAAGCCCCTGGTGTATTATCCATACCAAAGTGTACGGTTGCAGAATGTCATGACCGAACATATTTGTATATAAAAATAGATAAGTACAATAATAGGTAAGAGCTATATATTGTTCATTAAAAAAGGGCTGCTGCGAAAGCAGAACGATACAAAAGGTGCAGTAAGCAAGAGATGGGAGTATTTGACATATTCCCCTTCAGGGGCAAGCTGCAGGATTGTAAGAGAAACAGGTATTAAACTCGTTATAGAGACCACCTGGACTTTTGACGTGGCTTGCTTCCTCCCTGGCTATTGCATCGTGGGTTCAGCGAGAGTATTGCCGGACAGGCCTTCCGAATAGTTGGGTCCTGAAAGTGTGTGAAAAGGAAAACGGCGAAATAGGGAGCCCCTTAGTGCGGTTGAGCCGCATTCTGGGCGTGCCGTTGTTGTGCCCCTCCCCTTATGCCCATGGTATCTCTAAGGTGTAATGATGTACGCGTGGTACCAGTATCGCCGTTTGACGGGGGTGGGGTTGGGGCCGCACTGCTATGCTTGCTCAGAATGTGCCAGCCGGATTTGTTGTAGGTTACTTCGGGCTCGCTTGACATTGTCCGGACGTTTGGCACCTGGATTGGAGAACTGCCTTGAGAGGCTACTCTGTACTTCCGCTGCCAGGGCTGCCGTGCGCTCCTCCGTTCGGAGAGAGCGTTCGGTGTTTCCGTTTACCATGATGACTCCGCGAGGTCCTGGCATCTTGAGCTTGAGATATGCGTAGTGCGGCACCGCATTGAATTTGGCAAATGCGGTTCGTCCGAGCAGGGCGTGATAGCCGCTGCGGAATGGGACTATGTCGAAGATTAACTCCTCACTCCGGAAGTTATCCGGGGATCCGAAGACCACCTCGAGTGTGACTGAGCCTGTACAGCTGGCTTCTACCCATGGTATGACACCTTTGAAGGTTGTCTTTGTGGGTTTAATCCTTGAAGGATTGATGCCCATTTTTCGCACTGTGTCCTGGTAAAGCAGGTTCAGGCTACTGCCGTCGTCCATTAGGACTCTGGTAAGGTGAAATCCGTTGATAATTGGGTCTAGCACCAGTGCGGTGAATCCGCCGTGACGGATGCTGGTGGGATGGTCCCTTCGATCGAAGGTGATCAGGGAGGAGGACCATGGGTTCAACTTTGGGGCAACTGGCTCCAGCGCATAGACGTCCTTGAGAGCACACTTCCGCTCCCTTTTGGGGATGTGGGTTGCGTATATCATATTCACCGTCCGAACTTGCAGGGGAAATCCCTTCTGTCCTTTGTTGTTCGGCGGTCGGGGCCCCTCCTCGTCATCGCTATGTAGCCCCTTGTCTCTGGTCTCGGCACTTAACTTGCCTGCCTGCTTGAACACCCAACAATCCCTGTTGGTGTGATTGGCTGGCTGTTCGGGTGTGCCGTGTATCTGGCACGAGCGATCGAGTATCCGGTCTAAGCTGGATGGGCCCTGAGGGTTTCTTTTGAATGGCTTCTTCCGCTGACCCGGTTTAGAGCCTCTGAATCCGGCATTGACTGCCGTATCTTCAGTATTGTCACCGTTAATGCGGCGCTTATGCTTGTTGCGACGTGACCTGCCGTTGTTATCCTTGGTATCCGAATTGCCGGGGCTCTTGGTTATGTTATTGCTATGAGCTAGCCAGCTGTCTTCTCCCGCGCAGAAGCGGGTCATGAGTGTCGTGAGGGCTGCCATAGACTTCGGCTTTTCCTGTCCTAGGTGCCGGGCAAGCCATTCGTCTCGGATGTTGTGCCTGAAGGCTGCAAGGGCCTCGGCGTTCGGACAATCGACTATTTGGTTTTTCTTGGTTAGGAACTGTGTCCAGAATTGTCTAGCCGATTCCTCTGGCTGCTGGATTATGTGGCTTAGGTCATCGGCGTCTGGTGGTCGCACATAAGTGCCCTGGAAGTTGTCAAGGAATGCGGATTCCAGGTCCTCCCAACAACTAATTGACTCTGCTGGCAGGCTGTTAAGCCAATGTCGAGCTGGTCCTTTAAGCTTGAGCGGGAGGTATTTGATGGCGTGTAGATCATCACCACGGGCCATGTGGATATGAAGGAGATAATCCTCGATCCATACCGCGGGATCTGTTGTGCCATCGTATGATTCGATGTTTACGGGTTTGAAGCCCTCGGGGATTTGATGATCCATTACTTCGTCTGTGAAGCATAGTGGGTGTGCGGCGCCCCTGTACTGGGCTATATCACGACGCAGCTCGGACGAGCTTGGTCTGTTGTATTCGGCCGGGCCATACTTATTATGTCCGGCATGACGGCTAGCGTCACGTGAAGCGGGGTGCCCATGCGATCCGTAGATCGATCTTGTTTGCCTTGCCTTATTCTCCAAGATGTCTCGCAGGTCTGTTGCGTCTCCCCATACTCTGGTATGTTTTGAGCGGTGTCGGGGTGCGGCTTGGGTTGAGGGCCTAAAGGACTCTCTATCGCGGCCACGGGGTGGACGATCGGGCGCATCGTACGCTGGTGATGTAGGTTTAGTTGCTTCTTCCTCAAGTTGGGGTAGCAGCCTGCGCTTTGGGTAGCTCTTGGATGGGCGTTCTAGTTTATACTCTTCGGCCGCCAGGACTTCGGTCCATCTATCGGCTAGCAAGTCTTGGTCAGCTCTAAGCTGCTACTGTTTATTCTTGAGGCTGCTTGCCGTGGCTATAAGCCTGCGTCTGAAACGCTCTTGTTCGACGGGATCCTCTGGCACAACGAATTCGTCGTCGTCGAGGCTTGCCTCGTCTTCGGAGGGAGGCATGTAATTGTCGTCCTCATCCTCTTTGTCGGCCGCTCTCTCATGAGGGCTGGCTCCTTCGTCCTCCTGCACTGAATCCTGCTGGAGGGGGTTGTCTTCGGCACTGTCCGGCGTATTGTTATCTCCGGTGCCGGAATCGCCGTTTTTGCTTTGGCAGGACTTAGAGCGGCGCCGCTGACATCGGCGCTTGGGTTGCTTCTTGGAGGGGTCATCCTCCGTTTTCTCCTCGCCATCCCCCGCTTTAGGGGTGTCCACCATGTATATGTCATATGACGAGGTGGCTTTCCAGTTCCCTATAGGTGCTGGTTCTTGATCGTCTCCTTCATCGGCGTCCATGCCGTCGATGTCTTTGGAGTCAAAGTCGAGCATGTCGGTTAAATCGTCGACAGTGGCTACGAAGTGGGTGGTGGGTGGGCTACGAATTTCTTCATCGTCCGTATCCCAACCGTGTTGGCCGTAGTCCGGCCAGGGCTCTTCTGACAAAGAGAGAGACTTTAACGAATTCAGGATATTGCCGAAAGGCGAGTGCTGAAAGACATCCGCGGCGGTGAACTCCATGACCGGAGCCCAATCGGGCTTAATCGGAAGAGGTGCGGGATTTACGGAGTCCAGATCGAAGTCCGGCACCTTGGAGTCGCAGGCCTTGCGAGGGACTAGGCTGGTATCCGGCTCTATCGCCGTAGAGATTGCAGCTTCCGGGGCGGCGTCCAACCGTCCGTCCCCGACTGGCGCAGCGGGCTCCGAGCTAATGGTCGGAGCGGACACCTGAGCGGCGCTCTGGGTGTTGTCCGATGATAGAGCTAAATCATGCCCAGCGTGACAGTGCGGCGCGCTTGGTCGTGGCTCGAATCCGTCGAAGATCAAGTCCCCGCGGATGTCGGCCGTGTAGTTTAAGCTTCCAAACCTGACCTGGTGGCCAGGGGCGTAGCTTTCGATCTGCTCCAGATGGTCGAACGAGTCGGCCCGCACTGCGAAGCCGCCGAATACGAAGATCTGTTCGGGGAGAAAAGTCTCATCCCGGACCGTATCGCGATTGTCGAGCGAAGAATCCATCGGGCCTAAAGGCGACGACACAGAGGAACTCTCAATGAAAGCACCAATGTCGGTGTCAAAACCGGCGGATCTCGGGTAGGGGGTCCCGAACTGTGCGTCTAGGCGGATGGTAACAGGAGACAAGGGACACGATGTTTTTACCCAGGTTCGGGCCCTCTCGATGGAGGTAAAACCCTACTCCTGCTTGATTAATATTGATGATATGGGTAGTACAAGAGTAGATCTACCACGAGATCGAAGTGGCTAAACCCTAGAATGGCTTGGTATGATTGTTGTTCGTCCTACGGACTAAAACTCTTCGGTTTATATAGACACCGGAGAGGGCTAGGGTTACACAGAGTCGGTTACAATGGGAGGAGATCTTCATATCGTATCACCAAGCTTGCCTTCCACGCCAAGGAAGTTCCCATCCGGACACGGGACGGAGTCTTCAATCTCGTATCTTCATAGTCCGGGAGTTCGGCCAAAGGTCTTCGTCCGGCCATCCCGACACCCCCTAATGCAGGACTCCCTCACCGGTGCTGGGCCACCTGGAGGATTTTGTCTTCCGCCGCACCAACTTAATGTGCCAATATAAATGTGATATAAAGGACCCGCGGAGATATAGCCAAGTACGTCTTGAAGATCAGCAAATCAATGAAATGACCAAGACATTGGTCGGGGAGACCTAGAAACATGCAGTAAAGCGGGACTGAACCCTTTTTGCACTATTAATCTGGCTCCCAATGTAAGTATTTTGAATCATTCTTTAACTCATTCATCATTCTCTCATAAAACTACACATCTTCTCATTGTCATTTATGTTCTCAGGCGGCTCTTCCTTCTAGAACAAGAGACTGCAAGATAAGGCAGCCAAAAAGGCCAAAGGACAATCTCGAGCTGCAAAAAAACCAAAGGAAAGAAACAGGATGCTGAAGACTTATTTACCCTTGACAATGAGTCAGAGGTAGAACTCTATTCTCTTGGCTTTCTTTTTCTGCAACTTAGTGACGCTGACTCCTCTCAGGATGATGCAGAGCCCAGCCATGCAGACGCCATAGAGGTAACTATAACTTCCTCCGACTCAGAGCCCTTGCCCAGATAGAAAACTTGGAAGGTGACCCAGAAAGTACGATTTTCTCACCCTCTTGCTTACTTGGATCCCGACTTTATTTTGAATAAACAACAGCACGAGGCCAGACGTCAGACCCGGAGTGACCGTGACACAGAGCTGGTTTCTAGCTTACCAAATACTCCAGTCCCTCGCAAGCATCAACATGAGGTGCCACATGATCCGGACTCTCTTTACCCCCTAGCCGGTTTCATATGTCAGCCTCTTACACCTTCTAACTCAAACTACCAGAAGACACCTCCATCATCTGGCGACTCTTCTAGAACCCAGATGCCCGTCTTCAAAGTTGCCCAATGATGAGGACATGACTACCTTGGACACGACCAAAAATATTGCATACATGCATATTTTTCAAGTGATTTCTAGTGCAAACTATTCAATAATCTATTTATGTTATCGAGAACAAAAATACTTCACACACTTGTGTGTTTTGTCTAATTGCAGGTGTATGGGACATTTGTACAATTCACATATGAAGATAAGGGAGAAAGAGATGTTTAAGTTCTGTTCAAAAAGTTCTCTCGCGTCACTTTTGTGCCAAGAGAAGATAGAGTCCAAGTCTCTCACATTCTAGATTCAGATTCGGACTGCACAGACATACCTCACTCAAAACGCCAACAACTTTTTCATACGGACTCCGAATTGGGTGATTCTTTTCTTGTTGGAATCTAGATTTTGTGCTCTTTCCAGCCAAATTGGATTCACCTTCAAATTCGTCCGGAGCGTTGAGATATCGATGAAACAATCAGACGCTGCAGCAGAATCCGAGTCAAACAACAAGTCCAAAGGCGTTGCATCACCTCCACTTGGGCCCATGAGCCTTGTAGGACCTAGGGTTGGTTTTAGGTATGCCTTGGGATGTTCTCCCACCTCCTTGGCTGCCACCCCTTCCTCCTATATAAGTAGATCCATCTAGTAGCTTTTTCTTCGGGATTTGTTTAGTTAAAAGTTAGCCATTGCAAGTTCGTGTACTTCGTTTGTGTCCAACGACCAGACCAAGACCGCTTACAGATTCCCACCTTTATCAATACTTCATATATACTCGTAATATCCAGATTGCTTTTATCATATTCTTGCTTGTTCTTCGATTGCTTGCAGGAATAGACCTTCGTGGTCAGGTTGATTGTACTTCGGCGTGGTCAATAACCTCTCGGAGTTGGTTTAGCCATTGCTAAGGCGCAACGTCGTGCACGTTTGTAGTCCGATCGTCAAAGTCGACTCCACGAAATCGATAGTTATCATGTCATCGAAAGATCGGGACACCCCGCCTCTATCAAGTGGTATCAGTTTTCAGGTTGCTCGGTGAGAATTTCCAGTTTTCCCTAGATTAGATTTATTTTCTTACCTATTGTCCAAGAAAAAACGACACAAAAAAGTTAGATCGATTCATCCTTTGTCCAAGCCAGTCCGAGCCTATGCAATTTTCTTTTCATTGTTTGCATTATTGAATTATCGGTTGCATCGTCGTGTCGAGTTGCTGGTCTTAGTGTATAGTTCCTTTAGAGTTTCGAGTTCTGTTCACATTAGTCACGCCGCCGCTGCATCATTATCCCTTCTGTTGTCCACCACTCATCCATCAATTTCCACCACGTGCTACCCTATGTTCTTTGTCATAATCATAGTTGAGACCGTTCACATCTTCGCTTGATCCATCTGCATCTTATCTAGTTTGTTTTGGAAAGAGGGAGAGAAAAAAAAAGACAGAGAAAAAATAAGAAAGAAAAAAAAAGAAGAAAAAGAAAAAAAGTGTGAGGACAAAAAAAAGAGAAGAGAAAAAAAAATCGGATCTATCTCGACTCAATCTCGTAGTTGAATTCCGACTGCAATCTGTTTTGTGCACTATTCAGTAAAACAGGCATAAGTTCCTCATACGAAGTCCATTTTGGCTCCACAAGTACTCAAATTAAAGCTATCGACTAGACGCATCTGAATAGTTGCAAAAGCAAGTTCAATAGTTGGTGTCTCAAAATCATCTTCTAAATAGGTCTTTTTGCCCTCCGAAGTTCGCGCATACAGTTTGTTCAAGTTTTTCACGCCAGTTTTAGAATTCTTTGACTCCTCATATCAATTCGGAATTGAGTGATTCTTTTTGCATTGGAAAGCTTGAGTTAGTGGCAAAGTTTTCAAGAGGAAAGTTGGAGAGAGAGGTGTTATATATCCCGCTTGGCAGTTGTTATTCATCATTATCTTTACTGCCGTTGTGATCTTCACTTATATCTTGCTGTCCAGAGCTACTTATCCTTCATTTATGCTACTTGTGCTATGCCGTGACCTCATTAGTGTTCTAGGCTCGCGTCTCTAGTCCGGTCTAGCCTAGGACCAGCACAGTACCGTCGTTGAGCGTTTATTCAACATTGCATCTTTGAATTGATTATTGCTAATCTTTTGCTACCATATATAGCCAACTCAGCTCCACATATTTCTACACCGTGTATACGTACGTTCCCCTGACAATCGCTTTACACAATCTTCGGTGTTATTTGACACCGCTGGTTTCCTGTCACCACCTGTCACATGGAAAGAACTTGTAAGATATTGATATTTGCTTTACTGTGAGCACGTTACAACCACATCCTAGTAGTTTATAGGAACATTATTCTCGAACTATGTTTCTTGTTTCTGCTAATCATGACAGGTTCTGGAGAAAGAAGTTCTTGGATGACGAACACATCTTCACCATCACGAGAGTTGGGACAACACACACAAGCACATGGTCAGGTTATCTCTTTACCATCATTTGAGGGTAGATTTAATCCTGCTATTTATCTAGATTGGGAGCTTGAAGTAGAACAAGTTTTTAGTTACCATGAATTTTCTGAACTTAAACGAGTACGAGCTGCCATTAGAGCATTTACTGGTTTTGCTTCTGTTTGGTGGAGCGTGCATTGTAAGAAAAACATTGATAACCAACCCACAACTTGGAAAGATTTGAAACATGTAATGAGACAACAATTTTTCCCTCCTTACTATCGTCGTGAATTGCTTCGCAAATTTGAACAATTTAAACAAGGCAATAACACTGTTCATGCTTACTACCAAGAGTTCAAATCTTATATGCATCATTGTGACATAGAAGAATCTGAGGATGAAACAATGAATAGATTTTTTGTGATTTGAACCATGATATTCAGGCAAGATTTAGGTATATTCCTCGTTGCATTACTGGTATGTATGTTCATGCTTGTACCTTTGAGAGACAG
The DNA here is from genome assembly GCF_018294505.1 of Triticum aestivum. Lineage (NCBI taxonomy): Eukaryota > Viridiplantae > Streptophyta > Magnoliopsida > Poales > Poaceae > Triticum > Triticum aestivum. The sequence goes on along the minus strand of NC_057804.1, from coordinate 308,580,572 downwards.
TTACAGGACGATTCATTGGGTGACTACAACAACTACTATTCCAACTCATTCTCACTACCATCGGTTGATTCCTCCACCGTTGCACCTACTAGAGCAGCCACACCTCAGATTGTGAGTGCGACATCATCTCAAGTGTATGGTACATTGTGATTGTCCATACCGACATCAGCTACGTCTTTGCGACAAGGTAACAGTAAAGGTATTGATCATATAACTTCACATGAGAATGATGCATCCCTAATTAACTTAGATACATCATGTGTTGAGTTACCTGTTGATTTGAGCACGCCACCTATTTTAGATAATCATGTTACTATTATGAATGCATCATGTGATCAAACAACTGAAATACCAACAATTTTGAGTGCACCCATTGAATTAACTATTGATGCAAAAGAACCAATGTTTAATCATTTTGATATGACCTCCAATCTTGGTGATGATTCTGTGTCCAATGACTTACTGCATGTTTGCTTATTTAAGCATGTTGTAGCATGTAAATTTGATGCAAGTAAGGTTTATTCACCAATGTTGGGATGGTTTAATGATGAATATTGTCAATCTTTTGATAGGAATAAGAGCTTCACTTATATGTGCAAACTGAGTTGCAGTATTTTCATGCCTTCTACTTATGCTAATATTTTGACTTTATATTTTATGATCTACGAAAGTTACTCATGTATACATGTGTCATATGTGCAAAAATCAAGGGAAGTAAAAATGGATGACATATACATATACAACATGTATACCTTGTCTCTTTTGTTAGCCACATTTCAGATTAAGCAACACCTAGGATGGCTTTGTTTTCAAAAAGGGGAGGATGATGAGGACATGACTACCTTGGATACGACCAAAAATATTGCATACATGCATATTTGTCAGGTGATTTCTAGTGCAAACTATTCAATAATCTATTTATGTTATCCAGAACAAAAATACTTCACACACTTTTGTGTTTTGTCTAATTGCAGGTGTATGGGACATTTGTACAATTCACATATGAAGATAAGGGAGAAAGAGATGTTTAAGTGCTGTTCAAAAAGTTCTCTCACGGCACTTTTGGGCCAAGAGAAGATAGAGTACAAGTCTCTCACGTTCTGGATTCAGATTAGGACTGCACAGACATACCTGACTCAAAACGCCAAAAACTTTTTCATACGGACTCTGAATTGGGTGATTCTTTTTTTGTTGGAATCTAGATTTTGTGCTCTTTCTAGACCAATTGGATTCACCTTCAAATTCATCCGGAGCGTTGAGATATGAACGAAACAATCAGACGTTGCAGAAGAATCCGAGTCAAACAACAAGTCCAAAGGTGTTGCATCACCTCCACTTGGGCCCATGAGCCTTGTAGGACCTAGGGCTGGTTTTAGGTATGCCTTGGGACGTTCTCCCACCTCCTTGGCCGACACCCCTTCCTCCTATATAAGTAGATCCATCTAGTAGCTTTTTCCTGGGGATTTGTTTAGTTAAAAGTTAGCCATTGCAACTTCGTGTACTTCGTTTGTGTCCAACGACCAGACCAAGACCACTTACGGATCCCCACCTTTATCAATACTTCATATATACTCACAATATTCAGATTGCTTTTATCATACTCTTGCTTGTTCTTCGATTGCTTGCAGGAATAGACCTTCGTGGTCAGGTTGATTGTGCTTCGGCGTGTTCAATAACCTCTCGAAGTTGGTTTAGCGATTGCTAAGGCGCAACGTCGTGCACGTTTGTAGTCGGATCGTCAAAGTCATCTTCACCAAATTGATAGTTATCATCTGATCGAAAGATCGGGACACTCCGACTCTATCACCCAAGGGGAAGTACTTCCATTTGTCTACCAATGATTTGTCATGTCATATTCATATACTTTGTATCTTTGTTGTAGAGGTATTGCCAAGGCAAGCAAGAAGCAGTAGCTGGGAGGGTCTTCAAAAGATCCCAATGATGTCGAAACAGAAAAGCATCCTGCAGATATTTCTAAGGCCCTCACACAAGACCTGGAAGAGCCCATTAATGACCCGCTACCATCCATCGATGCAACCATCACAGAGCAAATGGATACTGAGCTTAATCCAACGGCTAGTCATGACCCGCCGAGCCCCAAGTCGCCAACATCTTTGAGGCCAGCTGAAGAGATCCCTTTTGAAAAGGACTCTGATGACGTGACCATCACTGGGACGGCTCATACAGTGCCAGGAGTCTCAACAGTGCTAACTAAACATATCACTAAGGAAGAATCTTCTTCCTTAGAAAATGGCAGGGCCAAGCTGGATTTGGAAAGCCACGCTCCTTTAGTGCAAGCGAAATCCATGCAGGGTATCTGAAACGCCTTCAAACTAGCGGTGATTTAGAAGCCGTCTTAGTGATTCTCATGAAGGAGCGCTATGAGGTATGGTACTAATCCCATTCCATATGTACTTATAAAGCTGCCAACTCTTAAGTATAAGGAAAATATTGACTATGCTTGAGACTTTATGAAAATGTTCAAACCATAACCTCTCAAGGCTGGCTTACCTTATAAAGATGAGTCAAGTCTTCAAATATTAAGTTCTAATGAACCTTATGCAGCTTCTCAACCAATAATTTCATAGTAACAAAATGAGCCACTCACGATTATTTCTAAGATCCAAATATGTAGCCCCCAAGGGCCGGCTTAAATGGACAAGTTGAGCCGGGACTTACAGTCACTTAAGAAATCCAAACGTGTAACCCCAAGGGCTAGCTTAAACTAAGAAGTTGAGCTAGGACATAAAGTCACTTAAGAAATCCAAACATGTAGCCCCCAAGGGTCGGCTTAATCTTATAAAGATACACCGAGTCTCAATCAAAAAAGTGAATTGACCCACATTAGCCCCCAAGTGCCAAGTAGAGTACTTGTAGTGTGTGATGCGGAGCATCCTTCCATCATCCCCATGGACTCTACACGGACACATCCAACCCCACGAGGACCCATGACAAGAGCTAGAGAACGTGCTTTGGAAACCGAGGTGAACTCCTTCCTACTTGACTTGCATATGGACATGAATGGAACATGGTCACTAACTCACCAAAATACACTATGCCTCCTTAGGTATGAAGAGGAACATCACCAAGAAGCACAGGAGCATCACCAGGAGAAGGAGGACCACCCCAAGGCCTTGTGAACCAAGACGGAGTGCAACAACAGCAACACAAGAAGTCCCAGGTGACCCCGTGCGCATGGACCCCCGAGACCCCATGCCCATGGACTACACAGGAAGCTGGCGCTGGAGCACCCCATGCGCATGGGCCTGTACCGTGCCCACGGGACCCCCATGCGCACGGGCCCAACTTACCCCGTGCGCACGGGCCTCCCAGGATGGCCGGCTGAGATTGCATCTTCGGCCCCTCTTCATCTACTTCGACTCCAAGGCTATATATTCCGTACCTAGGACCATGTTTAGGGTTAGCAAAGTATTAGATGAGATATTTGTGTGCTTTGCTCCTTCACCTTCCCTCTTGGTGGATCAAGACCCCTTAGGGAAGAATCCTTGTGGATTTCAAGACCTCCATAAGGAGAAGACTATCTTCAAGCCCCCATCTCCTTTGGATTTGGGATGAACTTTGCCATTGTATCTTTCCTTTGATTGTGTTTGTGACTTGTGGATCTTGTGTTGTTATTCTAGTGGATGTGTAATCGGGAATTGTTGGAGTGATTTCCTCTTTGTGTTCTTGTTGTTACTCTCCTTTTCTCCCTCCAAGTGTGTAAATATCCCTCATAGGGTTACACCCTACATCATCTTGGTATCATGAGCCACGTTGATTCACATCTTGGAGTCCCTACCTTCCACTTTCTAGCTTGATTTTGTTGTTTTTCGTCCTAATCCAAAAATCCCCACCAAAAATAGCCCCAAAAATTTTCTTGCAATTTGTTTGATCTTGTGAGATTTGCTTGTTTTGATCCACGAATTTGGTGTTTGGCAAGTGGATCTACCACTCCATCTTCGTCCCCACCTTTCCACCGTTCGAATATGGCCAAAAACTTGGGAATTACCATGTGATCGGAGCAGTTCGTCCGCTCACAGAGGACCCCGTGCACCTGGGCCATCGGGACCCCATGCACACGTGACCCCGTGCACACGGGCCTTGATAGAGGCAAAGGTGTCCCGTCTTTCGATGAGATGATGGATATCGCTTCGGGGGAAGTCGACTTTGACGATCCGAGTACGAACGTGCGAGGATGTCGCGCCTTAGCAATCGCTAAACCAACTCCGAGATGTTATTGACCACGCCGGAGCACGATCAACCTGACCACGAGGGTCTGCTTCCTGCGAGCAAACAAAGAACAAGCCAGAAACTGAGATTGCAATCTGGATATTGCGAATATAAGATGAAAGATTTATTGATCAATGTGGGGTTCTGAGACGTCTTTGTCTGGTCGTTGAACACAAACGAAGAACTTTAATCTAAACGAAGTACGCGAAGTTGCAGCTAGCAAACTTAACCCAATTGTTGTTTGAGCTTGTTCGAGTTGTGGCTTGTGTCTCCTAAGGTGTTTCGGCACTTAGGGACGGCAACTTCAACTCCGACACGTGTATAGCCCATTCATTCCACTTCCGCATTGCACAGTGCAAACCACCACCGCTTTCCGCTACCACCATTTTGACATTTGACGTTTGAGATTTTGAGTTCGCGGTTTTTCCGTTTCCTAAGGTGATTCGGCTACTTAGGGACGAGTCTCCATCATCTTGGTTTCTACATCAAGAACACCGCTACTCATCATCGCCGGACGGTAACCTCCATATCATCTTGGTATTGTGGTAACCCTCCATTGTATATTCCCCTTGCCATTGCATTGTTAACCCCTAGCCATTTTGCGTTACTTGCCTATCGAGACTAGCCATTTGAGTATTGCCGGCAACGTTAATTGTGCACATTAGTGATCATACATCCCATAGCATACATACCATATCATCGTGGTGCATATATTGGTATCATATATTGTGTCACAAGTTTGTTCCCGCATATACACAATTGCTATCTTGGTTTGTGCATTGTGCAAAGTGACCATACAAAAAAAAGAGAATAAAGCTTTTAAGCAAAGAAAAAGAGAGAGCAAAGAGCTTGTAAGCAAGTGCCATAGGATCATACCACATTGCACATAAGATTGTCATATCCGATCATCTTGGATCATCTTGAGAGAAACACCGAGAACCATACATACATAGCATACTTGGGATAGAAGTTTATCCATTTTGCATCTTATAGGTTGTGCACAAGTGTCGTATCCGCCTATTGAGCAATCGTGCTAGCGTCTCTCTTGAGTTGTGCAACACGAGCGTTTTCCGTGGATTACACATTTTGTGCTCATTCCTTGGTTGCACGACCCCATTTATCTATCCGTGTGTGTGTTTCCGTGTGCCATCCATATTGCTATTGGTCCATTTGTTTCACTTGCGAATTTGTGAATCTCTTTCAACATTATTGACTCTTGCTAACATTTTGCATTAAATTTTTGTGCCACTATCCTCACCGAGCTCCTCTGATGTAGGGCAGAACCCTAGGGGCCGATCTTTCACGTTTGGAGTGGATCCTACGGGGAAACACGAAGAACGCGCGGGAAACACAAAGGGGAAAATACGGGGAGAAACGAGAGAATCATTAAACTGACAATTAATCGATCACCTCAAGGGCTAGATCACCGAACACATAAGGTAGCACAAGATTCAAAATCAACAAAGGAAAGATACAAAGGTAGCCGTTCTTCTCCATGAGGAGGTCTTGATTGTCTTCCCTTGAAGGGGTCTTGAATCCGCTTGGGGGTTCTTCTCCGAAGAGGTCGTGAGCTCCGAGGAGAAGTGACCAAGTGGATGAGCAAGACTCTCACACAAAATATGAGCTAAACCATCGCTAACCTTAACTAGGAGGAGGTGGGGGAGGATATATAGTCTAAGGGACGAAGGGATACATGGAACTCGGCCCGGATGAGCTGCACGCAGGCAGGGGGGCCGGATGTCCGGGCCTTCATGAGACACCGGATGTCCAGGCGCTGGGGACGGATGTCCGAGCTGGCAGGGTCCAGCTTCTGTGATGGGGCGCCGGATTTCCGGGCGCTGGGCCGGATGTCCGGCGGCTCACAACGGGCCGGATGTCCAGGCCTGGGGGCTGGATGTCCGGGCTGACTTGGCCGACTCTGGTGCACTCTGGATAGAAGGGAGCCGGATTTCCGGGCGTTGGGCCGGATGTCCGGGCCTGGCCGGATGTCCGAGACATGGCCGGATGTCCGGCTGCTGTAGCAGCAGACTCTTCTTCCTTCTCCTTCCTTCGCTTCCGCGCACGCTTGGCCTTGGTCCTTGGGTTCTCCATGGTCTCCTTGGGTGTACCTTAGTATGCACAAGGTCTGCGCTTGAAGTAGCAACCAAGTCTCATGCGAATGCAAAGGGGAAGCATTTAGGAATGGGTTCACCTTGTGTCCAATGGCGCATAGTCGAGCTCTCATCTTATGTATCCTTGGGGCTTGGGGAGTAGTCGGAGTGTACATGGGGATGAACGTGGGATGCTCCGCATCATCTCCCCCCCCCCCTTGGTAAAGATCCGACCTCGGATCGTGATCATCATCACCATGGAAACGGTTGTCAAGGACGGACTTGTAGTTGGACGAAGTTGAAGACATGGCGCAATCCAAGTAGTCCAAGGTGTCACTGGAGTGATAGACATGCAAAAAGAGCAAACACAAGCGACACTCGGAAATACAATGGTTAGCGCACACAAAGTGTCCATCATGTAAGAACGAGTCCGTGCGGCAAGATAGTGCGTGGCAAGACACATGATGCTTCTCAAGACGATCTAGAATGATATACAAAGCATTCATGGGGTAATTAGCATGGTGCACAAAGCGACAAATTCTACCATTGTGCAAAATTATATCATAATGGGATGGTCCATCAAAAGCATGAACATAGCAATGGATGCTCAATATGTGAATGTTATCATGCAATTGATGGTGGGCAATATGATCATGATGTATGAATATGTCATCAAGGAAGATCACAACAGATTTGCTTAGGAAGTGCACAAGCTCATATATCATGGATGACATTGGAATATAAGATGCAACAAGGCAATCATAATGTGAGTCAATCCATGCATGGGGTGCAAACTTGTGGTGAGTTTGATATGTCCATCGAGCATGACATGTATGAGCACAATAAACAAATATGGAGGTGTTGGTGTACCAATGCTCGAAGTCGTGGCAAGAGTGGAAATCCGAAGGTGTATCCAATAAGTCCGAGCACTCCTCAATGTGAAGGTCCATAGAGCCAATCTCCAATGTTTCTCCTCCGTTCGCGAGATGTATCATGTAGACAACAAGAAGGAAAAAACAATAAAAGAGTGACCCATCCAATATGCAAACTTGAGGATGGCTCAAAGAGAAGGAGTTCACCTTTATGAGAATGTCGAAAATGTTGATGTCGCACATCAGGTATGCCTTCACATGACCAAGTTGTCGTATCATGGTACCGCCTTGTGAATCCTTCAAAACAAAAGAACATGGCAAACACTCGGAAAAACAAATGAGGTTAGTGCAAATGCAACACCTATCATTCGTGAGGTAAGATACCCAACAAGTGTATGCATCATGCTCATCATAAGAAAGGACAAGGGAGCATTTCATAGTATGGAGGCATATGATGCAAGAACAACCAAATGCAATATGCTCAATCAAACAAGCATGCATCACAAGTAAGGTGTCAAAGTCTCCAAGATCAAGAAGCATAGTATGGTTGCACTCAATACAAGTGGATATGAAAGAGGCAACTAATGGACACAAGAGACAATGATCAAGATATATCATGTGAGAGGCATGAGCATATATGTCATCAACCCAAGAAAGCAAGTAACAGTGGAACATGGGTGATGCAACATTGCAAGCAATCCAAGCGATCAAGTCAAGCAAGATAGTAGTACGAAGATGCAACATACTAGGAGGAATCATGGCAAGCATGTCATTGGTGCAAATAGTGTGCAAGAATAATTCACATGAGATAGCACAAGCATGAAAGCAAGATATGAGAAAAATATCATCAATGTATTGGCGAGAGGCCATATGTAAGTAGCAATGGGGCATCATGACTCTCCCAACACAACAAGCATCAATAGCATGGGGCACATGATAAACATGGCAAAAGCAACAAGGATCTCCACCAAGCATGCAAATACACATAGAAGTAGCATAATGGGGAATCATGGGTAGATGCAAGTAAGGGTCATAGTTGCATGGCAAAATCATGTAAAGAGGCATAACATGCAAAGTGATCACGATAGTATGGGCATAAGGTGACAAGTGTTAAATAGCCCATAGCCGTGTGAGGGCCAAGTAAAAGAGATGCGCGTAGTCCTTGCGCGAAGGGAACGGTGGTAAGGATAGTCCACGGGATCCCAAGTCGTCGTTGCTCTCAAGAGCTCGTTTCGTCAACTCATGGGATTGTGAGGTTGACGAATGTCCATAAGTACCTACACAAAAAAAAGTCAAAGGAAAAATTATGTGTGCGTGGTAGATGTACACATCATCCATCATGATGTGCACATGCATCTGTCAGTTAGCGCAAAATATCCAATGCTCAAATAAATGAGATGCGTGATATAGAAACATGTCATCCATCATGATGGGTTTGTTTTTATGTATTTCATAATGGAGACTCAAATTGTGTAATGCATCATGAGAAATATCTAGAGCATTGTTATTCATGGAATGCATCATGATGCAAGCAATTATGTGAATCATGTAGAGTATGGGATGAATCTAAATCTCCTAATATGTATGAGGAAACTATGGGGGTCTCCTCATGAGCATGAGTCGAAACATCACGTGGAGAATATTCACAACATCCAAAACAATGCATATTTGGAACAATGTGATCATGGCATGGCATAATAGATGAATTGCGCAAATCATGTAAAGGAAGCATGGCAATATCATCACATGAAAAACAAAAGCCAATGACCATCATCTCGTCATCTATGCCATAATTGCAAATGGGATTTATTTTAATGGGGCATGCATAGTTACTATGTTGAGATTGAAATGATGCAATATTGATGTAGGGCGGAACCCTATGGTGACGATCTTTCACGTTTGGAGTGGATTCTACGGGGAATCACGAAGAACACACGGAAGCACAAAGGGAAAACACGGGGAGAATGAGAGAGAATAACTAAACCGACAAGGAATCAATCACACAAGTGCTAGATCTCCAAACACAAAGAGTAACACATGATCCATAATCAACAAAGGTAAGGATACAAAGGAACCGTTCTTCTCCATGAGGAGGTCTTGATGGTCTTCCCTATAAAGGGGTCTTGAATCCTCTTGGGGGATCTTCTCCGAAGAGGTCGTGAGCTCCGAGGAGAAGTAACCAAGTGGATGAGCAAGGCTCTCACACAAATATGAGCTAAACCAATGCTAACCCTAACTAGGAGGTGGGAGAGGTCTATTTATAGCCTTAGTGCAAAAGGGGGAGAAGTGAAGGGGTACAAGGACTTCGGCCCGAAACTGTGCGCAGACAGGTACCGGACGTCCGCTGGGGACCGGTCGTCCGGCGGCTCACGGGGGTCCGGACGTCCGGTGTTGTCAGACATCCGCTAGATGTGTTCAGTGAAGGAGGCGCCGGTCGTCCATTATCTTCATACTTCCGTTAATATCCATTTTATTGGGGGGTGCCGGACGTCCGGTGACTTCGGTCGTTCGTGGCCCTGGGAGTCGTCGGACGTCCGGACCTGGTCGGACGTCCGCTCGCTGTAGCATGCGTCTGCTGAGTCTTGGCTAGGCTGGTCATCAGGTGCCGGACGTCTGGTTGCCAGCGGTCGTCCGGTGGCTGTAACTTCTTCGGCGTCTCTTCTTCTTGGTTCTTGTACTTGGCGTCCTCGCTAGCTCTTCCATTGGATGTGGTCGCTCCGTGGCTTTCCTCTAAGTACCTGATCATGCATAGAACACGCATTGGAGGTAGTAGCCATGTCTCACATGTAGAAAGTGAAGGTTCGGAAAGGAGCAAGTTCACCTTGTGCCCAATGGCGTCTAGTTGAGGTCTCGTCATAAGTCCTCTTGGGGTTTGGAGAGTAGTCGGAGTGTACATGGGGATGAACGTGGGATGCTCCGCATCATCTCCCCCAGCCCTTGGGAAAGATCCGACCTCGGATCATGATCCTCATCACCATGGAAACGGTTGTCGTAGACGGACTTGTAGTTGGACGAAGTTGAAGACATGGCGCAATCCAAGTAGTCCAAGGTGTCACCGGAGTGATAGACATGCAAAAAGAGCAAACACGATCTGAACATAAACATCTTCAAAAGTGGCTCAGAAATTTGGTATCACGATCTGAAACAATAGTATTTGGCACACCATGCAAGCGAATAATTTCACGAAAGAACAAATCAGCAACATTAGCAGCATCATTGCTTTTATGACATGGTATAAAGTGTGCCATTTTCGAGAATCTATCCACGACAACAAATATGATATCCCTCCCTTTCTTTGTTTGAGGTAAACTTAAAACAAAGTCCATAGATATGTCCTCCCAAGGAACACTAGGTACAGGAAAAGGCATATATAAACCATGAGGATTGAGTCGTTACTTAGCTTTTTGACATGTAGTGTAGCGAGCAACAAAGCGCTCAACATCCCGTCTCATCTTTGGCCAAAAGAAATGTGTAGCAAGTACATCCTCCGTCTTCTTCACACCAAAGTGTCCCATTAGTCCTCCTCCATGCGCCTCCTGCAACAACAAAAGACGAATGGAGCTAGCTGGAATGCATAGCTTGTTAGCACGGAACACAAATCGATCATTAACGATGAACTTGTTCCATGTTCTTCCTTCTTTACAATTCTGCAATACATCTTTAAAATCAGCATCATGCACATATTGATCTTTGATGGTCTCCAAACCAAATATTTTGAAGTCAAGTTGCGAAAGCATAGTATAGCGACAGGACAATGCATCAGCAATAACATTTTCTTTACCCTTCTTGTGTTTAATGACATAACGGAAAGTCTCAATGAATTCAACCCATTTAGCATGTCTACGATTCAGTTTAGCTTGACTTTTAATATGTTTCAAAGATTCATGATCAGAATGTATAACAAATTCTTTGGGCCATAAATAATGTTGCCATGTTTCTAAAGTCCGAACAAGATCATATAATACTTTATCATAAGTAGAATAATTTAGTCTAGGCCCACTCAATTTTTCAGAAAAGTATGCAACAGGTTTGCCATCTTGTAATAACACAACTCCTAATCCAATTCAACTAGCATCACATTCAAGCTCAAATGTCTTATTAAAATCAGGAAGTTGGAGTAAAGGAGCATGTGTCAACTTATCTTTCAACACCGTGAAAGCTTCTTCCTGTGCGGTACCCCAAACAAAAGGCACATCCTTCTTTGTAAGCTCATTGAGAGGTGCAGCAATGGTGCTAAAATCTCTCACAAAACTCCTATAGAATCTAGTGAGGCTAAGAAAACTCCTTAATTGTGTGACCGTTTTGGGCTGCGGCCAACTCTCAATAGCTTCAATCTTGGCTTTATCAACTTCAATTCCCTGTGGAGTAACAACATAGCCAAGAAAAGACACTCGGTCGGTGCAAAAGCTGCACTTCCCAAGGTTACCAAACAAACGTGCATTACGTAGAGCAATAAAAACAACATGTAAATGTTCCAAATGTTCCTCCAAAGATCTGCTATAGATCAATATGTCATCAAAGTAAACTACCACAAATCGTCAAATAAAAGCACGTAAAACTTCGTTCATTAATCTCATGAAAGTACTAGGTGCATTAGTTAACCCAAAAGGCATGACTAACCACTCATATAATCCAAACTTAGTTTTAAATGTTGTTTTCCATTCATCCCCCAATTTCATGCGAATTTGGTGGTATCCACTATGCAAATCAACTTTGGAGAATATTGTAGAGCTACTCAATTCATCAAGCATATCATCTAGTGATGTAGGGTAGAACCCTAGGAAGAACCTTTTCACACTTGGAGGGGAAAAAGGAGAGAAACTGTAACACCCACGATGCGTCTATATCTCCCATGTGTCGAAGCACGACTTAGAGGCATAACCGCATTGTGGTTTTGTCGCAAGAAGGGTCATCTTCACACAATCCCATCTAATGAACAAGACTGGGATAAAGAGTTGGCTTACAATTGCCACTTCACACAATGAACATAAATAATCATACATCATTCAGAGTACACACATATAGTCCGTATACGGACAAAACCAAAAGAAAAGAAGATAACCCAACTACTAGATCCCCAATCGTCCCAACTGGGCTCCACTACTGATCAACATGAAACGAAACATAGCAATGACCATGATCTTCGTTGAGCTCCCATCTGAGCTCGGTTGCATCACCTGCACTGGTATCATCGGGGCCTGCAACTGTTGGTAGTATCTGGTGAGTCACGAGGACTCAGCAATCTCAAAACCCGCGAGATCAAGACTATTTAAGCTTATGGGTAGGAAGTGGTAAAGTGGTGAGGTTGCAGCAGCGACTAAGCACGATATGGTGGCTAACATACGCAAATAAGAGCGAGAAGAGAAGCAAAGGAATGGTCATGAAGCTAGCAATGATCAAGAAGTGATCCTGAACTACTACTTACGTCAAACGTAACCCAAAACCGTGTTCACTTCCCGGACTCCGCCGAAAAGAGACCATCATGGCTACACACGCGGTTGATGCGTTTTAATTAAGTCAAGTGTCAAGTTCTCTACAACCGGATATTAACAAATTCCCATCTGCCACATAACCGCGGGCACGGCTTTCGAAAGTTTAAACCCTGCAGGGGTGTCCCAACTTAGCCCATGATAAGCTCTCGCGATCAACGAAGGATATACCTTCTCCCAGGAAGACCCGATCAGACTCGGAATCCCGGTTTACAAGACATTTCGACAATGGTAAAACAAGACCAGCAAGACCACCCGCTGTTCCGACAAATCCCGATAGGAGCTGCACATATCTCGTTCTCAGGGCACACCGGATAAGCTAAGCGTACAGGTACCGACGAATCCATGTTGCCAAGGAATGGTCCCGCACGGTGCTCTAGTTTGAACCAACACTCGGAGGAGCACTGGCCCAGGGGGTAAATAAAGATGATCCTTGAGTCTGCAGAACCCAAGGGAAAAAGGCTTAGGTGGCAAATGGTAAAACCAAGGTTGGGCCTTGCTGGAGGAGTTTTATTCAAAGCGAACTGTCAAGGGGGTCCCATAAATCACCCAACCGCGTAAGGAACGCAAAATCCGGGAACATAACACCGGTATGACGGAAACTAGGGCGGCAAGAGTGGAACAAAACACCAGGCATAAGGCCGAGTCTTCCACCCTTTACCAAGTATATAGATGCATTAATGAAATAAGAGATATTGTGATATCCCAACATAATCATGTCCATCATGGAGCAATCTTAAACTTCACCTGCATCTAACAACGCTATAAGAGGGGCTGAGCAAAAGCGGTAACATAGCCAAACAACGGTTTGCTAGGAAGGGTGAAAAGGTTAGAGGCTAACATGGCAATATGGGAGGCATGGTAAATAAGTGATAGGTAGTGCAGTATAGCGATAGAACGAAGCAACTAGCAAGCAAAGATAGAAGTGATATCGAGGGTAATGGTCATCTTGCCTGAAATCCCGCAAGGAAGAAGAACGAGTCCATGAAGAAGACAAACGGATGTAGACGAACGAATCCTCACAATCGCAACATTACCGGAACTAAGAAGCAACACCGGAAAGAAACAAACAACATGGTAAATGCAGAGTCAAAATCATGGCATGATGCACAATCAAGTATGATGCATGTCCGGTTTAATGAGGCATGGCATGGCAAAGTGCAACAAACAATACTACAAGTTAAATGGAGCTCAATATGCAACGAGTTGCATATTGACGAAACACCAGATTCAAATATTTAGTTCTCTCTCGTTTAGGCTAACCAACAATATTAAATGTTGTCAAACATGGCAAGAGGTGAAACATAATTGAACTAACTATTTAGGCAAGTTTAAATGAGGCCGGAAACAACAAACAACAATTCCGGAAAATCCCCATATGTCATTTAGCAATTTAATGCAAACACAATTTTAACCATTTAAATGTTGTTAACATGATGCAGATGACATAATCAAGGTTTATGCAATTTTTATGAAAAAGTTGACATGAAGAAGATAAGGAGCATTTGGTCACCATGGCGGAACAAAACGGGTGCCACGACAACGAATCCGAAAATGATGTCACAACAACATATCGTTTCCGGTAACTCATGGAGGTACCGGTGCAAAAGAAGTGGGCGTGAGCGTGTCATGCAAGATGGTGGGGTGATCCCGAATTCCGGGTTCCCACGGGACGGTGGCATGGCAAAAGAGGGGCATCGCAAGGACAATTCGATCACGGTGCAAAACTCGAGCATCTCATACAACCAAGCATGCATTCGTTCACGGGCGGTCGTCATCTCGGGATTATACCTTTGAAGCGCGCATTTCGGAGCAGTTCGGGTTCGTCGAAGGAAGTAGTCATTCACGGGTCGTAGTGGAAGTAGTCGTTCTCGCGACGGTAGTGGAAGTAGACTTTCATGGGTCGTCGTGGGAAGTAGTCATACACGGCGTCGGTAGTGGTACACGGGTCTTCAGGCGATGGTAGATGGTACATTTCGGCGGTAGACGAACTCGGCGAGCAATGGTCGTCGTGGTACTTGGGGTCACTTCGTGTACTTGGTCTTGGCGATCGGAGCGGGTACTTGCCGGATCCACAACACTGTAACCGTTCATGGCAGAGGAACTTGATGTTCACGGGTCTCCCAAAGAGGTCGTGGTACTTGACGCTATTCCCTGCTTGGCGGTCATTGGACTTGGCATCAACAGTAATAGCAAGTGAAGGTGCATGACGATAGCGGGCATCGAAGTGCAGCACGGGTACAGGAGGCCGGGGCTGTGTCTTGGAGTCTTGGCGACGAGGTCCACGCAGAAGCCGTGGAGGAGCGACGGGGATGCAGGCTAGGCTGGAGGCGGCAAAGACATGGCCGTCGATGTGTGGCTGCTCAAAGGCGAGCAGCAGCTTGATGCAGGGGACTCAGCGACTCGCACGATGCAGGGGAACTAGGCGCGCGGCTTCGGTTGCTCGTGTCCCTTGCAGACGAGGACGGGGCAGGGGGGTTGGCTTGGCACCGGCGCCAGCAGCAGGCAGGGGTTTGGCGCAGCGGACGTGGCTCCGACAGAGCTGCTCGCTGGTGGCGGCCGGAAACAGAGGCAGGGCCTCGGAGCAGGCGCGCGAGGACGGATGACGCGAGGCAGCGGCAGCCAGCGCGGAAGTGGAGAGGCGGGGCCGGGGCAGCAAGGCGGCGGGGTCGCGTGCAAGGTGGCCCTCCGGGAGGCGCGGCACGACGAGGAGGAGCCGCAGGTGAGGGAGGAGGAGGCACGGGCGCTGACGAGGCTGGGGCGCCGGATCACGGGATGGACAGCGCGGAGGCGAAGAGGCACGACGACGGCGGTTTCGGGCCGGACCAAGGAGGAGGGTGGTGAGGGGATCGGGCGCAGGGAGCTCGTCTCCCTGGCTCGATGCGTGTGTGTGTGTGTGTGTGCGTGGCGGCGGGCAGGGAACAAGAGGGAGAGAGATGCATGGTGGCCGGGATCAGTCGGGGCTAGGGTTAACAGTGGTTAGCTGGGCCTCCAGGGGCAAATGGGCCGGTCTGGTCTAGCTGGTTAGGTAGTGGGCTGCAACTGGTTTTCCCCTCCCTTCTTCAAATCTCTTCCAAAGACAGAAAAGCAAAGAAACAAAGGGAGAGAAAAGAAATGAGTGGACAAGAATTTGGGCATGGGGGTAATTTTCCCGGACTCGCAAAAATGCGCTCGTTCCAAGAAAAATGGTGTGGGCAAGATTGCAAGAATTAAATTCAAAGTCATTTGAATTTAATTCAAATGGTTTGAACAAGGACTAGGATTTAGAAGTGTCCAAAAATGTTGAGATTTTTGGTGGAGCTCCGGAAAATGATGAAAGAGTTATGGGCAAGGTTGGAGACCAAGAATTGAGATAACAACGGCATGGGATATTTTGCAAGTGGGTTATGGTTAATTCCAATTCAATGGAACATTTAAATATAGCTCCCTAATATTGGAAGATATGTTATAAAGAGAAGTCACCATTCCCTCAATTTAAATGGATCGAAGATCCATACAATTTATTTAGATGAGTTTTTAAAAAAGGGGTTGCATGATGACATGATGCAAGGATGAATGCAACGAACAAAACAAATCACACAGCAAATCTCGGAATACAAGGAAGGCATCTAGAGCGTCGGTCTCGGGGCATTACAACACTACACCACTACAAGAGGATCTCGTCCCGAGATCTAGAATGGCACCGGAGGGAAGCAGAAGAGGAAGAGAAGAGGTAAAACTAAGTTGCTTCTTCGACCAATGAGTGAAACCAAAGAACCTTGAGAGGTTGAAAAGTTGAAAGAAAGAACACAACAGAGTTGAACACAATTGAGAGCACTGCGGTAGAAAATAGAAATAAGGAACACCATTTGAACCTTGGAGGTTGCAAAGCTATGAATGACGAGTACAATTGACAAGAAGGAATTGGAACCACTCTGGTTGAAACAAGATAAACAAGGAACAAGGACGATCAAATTCGGACAGCACTCCGGTTGAAAAGAGATGCAAGACTTGATAAGATGAAAAGAACTTGAAGAGGTGACACAACACTTCAGTTAATTGGATATGCACGAAAAGAACATGATCCTCAATACGAGAAGAGGAGTGAAGAGATCAACATCACAAAGCCTCCGGAAGAAATAATAGGAGATAGATCATTGGAATAACAGAATGGAGAAGGAAATTTCAACTTCTGCCACAAAGAACATGGAAAGCACCCTTCCAAGAAGGTTATAACGGAGTTGTTGGGACAAAACAACAACAAATGAATAAGCTTGTAGTGGGCTTATGGAAAACTTCTCAAAACTTGAGGTGAAATTCTACCACTACCGAAAACAAATGCTTGCTTGAGATCAACGAAGAGATGAAAACTGCTTTTGCCGAGAGGATAGGAGAAAACTTGGATCATTGATAAGCACCACAAATAGCAACATTCCTTAGGGAAGGTTTTAGGTGAAATCTATACCAAGATAACTCCAATGAAGATATTGATGGATTGAGAAGAACTCATGCTCGAAGGAGTTGATGAGTTTAACTACCCCATTCTTGACAACTGTTGAATCATAAAACATGAATGAAAATTGTCAAGAATGATATAACACCACCTCAAAAGATAAGGTAGAAAGAATTGCACTTTGGAATGCAAGATGAAGAATGCTTGAACTCCTCAAAAGAAAACATGTGTTGAGCACCATGTTTATCTTAGAGTATAGCTTGGCGGATCTTAACTTCGAGAGAAATCTTGAAGAACAATTGAAGAATGAAAAGAATCCTTGACGAACCACCATGTAGAGCCTCCATGAAGAACTTCGGTAATAAAAGGATGATAGAAAGAAAGGGAAGTTGAAAACACAAGGTGAAGCCTTGCGATGATTTAGAAGGAGCTTCACGACGATATAATCGAGAGAACTTGGAACTCCAGAAAGAAAAGATGAACAACAAGAAGCCAAGAATTTATTCCTCCTGAACAAACTCCGAAGGAAAGGATTAATCACTTGGATGAAACAAGAATAAGAATTATGTCATGCCTATCCTTCGCCGATTTAAATTGATGACAAGCAACGGATTTGGCATACTACTTATTCTCGTAGATAGGATTAAGAGAGATATAGAGTAAACTTGAGAAGTTATTGATGGAACCACCGGTGGGATTTGGAAACAATGAATGAATTGATATGATAATGAAGGAAGTGAAAACCTGAACGAACCACCGTACGAATTGAAAATGAATGAAGTAAAGGGGTGAATCACCGGTAAGAACTAGAGAACGATAGCTACACGCTGAGAATGAAGAATTATGACATGATGGCCTTCGGAGGAAAGAAATGGAAACAACTCATGAAATTCTCCGGATGGGTAAAAAGAATTTCTCACGATCGAAACAATTATGAGGATGGCATGAAGCTAGAACCACGAATCTTTGGAAGAACGGGTAAGGATTTAGAGGAACTCTTCTTCGGTCTTCACATGCTGAGAATGATGACGAGAACCACCAAAATTGTTGAGATACCCCGGGATGAAAATTAGAAAGGTTGAACCAACGATGAAAAGAATTTGAAAGAAATCTTGGGGAAAGAATATGACTAATGAAAATTCATTCTTACGTCAAACTTCAAAAAATGAATTTGAGAATCGATCCTGATAATTAGAAGAGTCAGGTAAGATCTTGGGAAAAGACATGTGGGTTAGGGCCCACTCAAGAGAAACACCGTTGAAATGATTACTTGAAAGGGAGATTGCAACGGTTAAATTAAATGGCTTGAATGAGATAACAACCTCGAAATAGCTAGAAAGGATTAAGAATAGAAACACAAGTCTTCTGAGATATCTTGAGCACTCCGAATAAGAATAGAGAGAGGTGAACAATTAAGAGGTGCACCGACGTGGAAAACATTTGAAACGAGGAAAGGGATAAGATCAACACTGAAAGCTTGAATTAATCCACCGGAGAAGAATACGAGAATGAAGAATGATGAACTTGAAGCTACGTTAGTATCTTACTGAGAATCACCGGATAAGAACATTGATTGAAAAGAGTGAAGAGACTTCACATGAATAAATGGATACTTGATTAAAATATATGAGTCCTTGCAGAAAAGGGTGGGAGGGCGGGAAAACAAAGGCAACTTGGGGAAGATGGAACAAACACTGTTGAGAAAACTTAGAATTGATCTTGCGGATGTTGAAATGTTCGGATCCACTTGAAGAGAAGCACGCCGGTTGGAAAAGAATTAACATGACAACCTCGATGATCAAGAAGGATTAGTACTCACATAGCAATATGAGAACACCGTTTAGGAAAGGTATGGATTCAACACTTGACTTCGAAGCAACTCGAATACCACATATAACACAAAACAAAGATTTGGCTTGCAGAATAAGCCGGAACAAATACATATGATAGAGATTTCGTCCGAAGTTTTCGTGGTGGGGCCCACACGGGCTCGATTGTACAGCACTATCATGTACAAGGCAGTGCACATGACATACGAAGTGTCCCCGAACCAGCAAAGCCAAGGGTTCTTTAAGACACAGCGAGACCACTGTAAAAACGACCGTGGAAAGGCGGACCACTAGACGTCAAACCCCAATCTCATATCATGCATTTGTCAAAAAGATATTCTAGGAGCTACTTGAATTCCCACCTATAAAACTCCTGAAACTTTCTGGTTATGCAATCTGGTGTTGGGGATGCAGGGGAAGCAATATATATCTCACCCAAACCAACAATACCTACATCCAAGCTGTATCCATCCGTCAACACATAACCAAGAAACCTTCGGAAATCGTGTACCTCAACCTTCGAAAAGCATCCGTTATACGAGCTATGGCAATACTCCCGAACTCCCGCCCCAATACTGGGTGGCGTCGAGGTTATCTCACCAACAACTGCATAAAAGATATTTTCGATGTCGGCAAAACTCAGGTATTCCGGAACTGCAACGATAAAATTATGACGACAACACCTCGGAGCTCAACTCCCCGGGTCACTGCCACATAAAAGACAGGAGGCACCAAGAACAATGTTCTCGTCACAAAACCATCGGAACGATTCCAAGATACCCGCGTGACCCTAAATTTTTTTAGTGAAATTTGAGGAGAGGAAATTCAAAACATCTACGTCAGGAGACCTCACCAGAGCGACAAAGGGACTGAGGAGTAAAAAGAATCCTACTCTCCGATATATATAATCCTAAGACACAAAACATTTTTTTTCTAGACTCAACAACGCCAGCAAACAATCAAGCAGGGGGCTCCTAAGTCGGGGCTGGCTCTGATTACCAACTTGTAACACCCACGATGCGGCTATATCTCCCACGTGTCGAAGCACGACTTAGAGGCATAACCGCATTGTGGTTTTGTCGCAAGAAGGGTCATCTTCACACAATCCCATGTAATGAACAAGACTGGGTAAAGAGTTGGCTTACAATCGCCACTTCACACAACGAACATAAATAATCATACATCATTCAGAGTACACACATATAGTCCGTCTACAGACAAAACCAAAAGAAAAGAAGATAACCCAACTGCTAGATCCCCGATCGTCCCAACTGGGCTCTACTACTGATCAACATGAAACGAAACATAGCAATGACCAAGATCTTTGTTGAGCTCCCGTCTGAGCTCGGTTGCATCACATGCACTGGTATCATCGGGACCTACAACTATTGGTAGTATCTGGTGAGTCAGGAGGACTCAGCAATCTCAAAACCCGCGAGATCAAGACTATTTAAGCTTAAGGGTAGGAAGTGGTAAAGTGGTGAGGTTGCAGCAGTGACTAAGCATGATATGGTGGCTAACATACGCAAATAAGAGCGAGAAGAGAAGCAAAGGAACGGTCGTGAAGCTAGCAATGATCAAGAAGTGATCCTGAACTACTACTTACGTCAAACATAACCCAAAACCGTGTTCACTTCCCGGACTCCGCCGAAAAGAGACCATCACGGCTACACACGCGGTTGATGCATTTTAATTAAGTCAAGTGTCAAGTTCTCTATAACCGGATATTAACAAATTCCCATCTGCCACATAACCGCGGGCAGGGCTTTCGAAAGTTTAAACCCTGCAGGGGTGTCCCAACTTAGCCCAGGATAAGCTCTCGCGATCAACGAAGTATATACCTTCTCCCAGGAAGACCCGATCAGACTCGGAATCCCGGTTTACAAGACATTTCGACAATGGTAAAACAAGACCAGCAAGACCACCCGCTGTGCCGACAAATCCCGATAGGAGCTGCACATATCTCGTTCTCAGGGCACACCGGATAAGCTAAGCGTACAGGTACCAATGAATCCAAGTTGCCAAGGAATGGTCCCGCACGGTGCTCTAGTTTCAACCAACACTCGGAGGAGCACTGACCCAGGGGGGGTAAATAAAGATGACCCTTGAGTCTGCAGAACCCAAGGGAAAAAGGCTTAGGTGGCAAATGGTAAAACCAAGGTTGGGCCTTGCTGGAGGAGTTCTATTCAAAGCGAACTGTCAAGGGGGTCCCATAAATCACCCAACCGCGTAAGGAACGCAAAATCCGGGAACATAACACCGGTATGACGGAAACTAGGGTGGCAACAGTGGAACAAAACACCAGGCATAAGGCCGAGTCTTCCACCCTTTACCAAGTATATAGATGCATTAATTAAATAAGAGATATTGTGATATCCCAACATAATCCTGTCCATCATGGAGCAATCTTCAACTTCACCTGCAACTAACAACGCTATAAGAGGGGCTGAGCAAAAGCGGTAACATAGCCAAACAACGGTTTGCTAGGAAGGGTGAAAAGGTTAGAGGCTGACATGGCAATATGGGAGGCATGGTAAACAAGTGATAGGTAGTGCAGTATAGCGATAGAACGAAGCAACTAGCAAGCAAAGATAGAAGTGATATCGAGGGTAATGGTCATCTTGCCTGAAATCCCGCAAGGAAGAAGAACGAGTCCATGAAGAAGACAAACGGATGTAGACGAACGAATCCTCACAATCGCAACATTACCGGAACTAAGAAGCAACACCGGAAAGAAACAAACAACATTGTAAACGCACTGTCATAATCATGGCATGATGCACAATAAAGTATGATGCATGTCCGGTTTAATGAGGCATGGCATGGCAAAGTGCAACAAACAATACTACAAGTTAAATGGAGCTCAATATGCAACGAGTTGCATATTGACGAAACACCACATTCAAATATTTAGTTCTCTCTCGTTTAGGCTAACCAACAATATTAAATGTTTTCAAACATGGCAAGAGGTGAAACATAATTGAACTAACTATTTAGGCAAGTTTAAATGAGGCCGGAAACAACAAATAACAATTCCGAAAAATCCCCATATGTCATTTAGCAATTTAATGCAAACACAATTTTAACTATTTAAATGTTGTTAACATGATGCGGATGACATAATCAAGGTTTATGCAATTTTTATGAAAAAGTTGACATGAAGAAGATAAGGAGCATTTGGTCACCATGGCGGAACAAAACGGGTGCCACGGCAACAAATCCGAAAATGATGTCACAACAACATATCGTTTCCGGTAACTCACGGACATACCGGTGCAAAAGAAGTGGGCGTGAGCATGTCATGCAAGATGGTGGGGTGATCCCGAATTCCGGGTTCCCACGGGACGGTGGCATGGCAAAAGAGGGGCATCGCAAGGACAATTCGATCACGGTGCAAAACTCGAGCATCTCATACAACCAAGCATGCATTCGTTCACGAGCGGTCGTCATCTCGGGATTATACCTTTGAAGCGTGCATTTCGGAGCGGTTCGGGTTCGTCGAAGGAAGTAGTCATTCACGAGTCGTAGTGGAAGTAGTCGTTCTCGCGACGGTAGCGGAAGTAGACGTTCACGAGTCGTCGTGGGGAGTAGTCATACACGGCGTCGGTAGTGGTACACGGGTCTTCGGGCGACGGTAGATGGTACATTTCGGCGGTAGACGAACTCGGCGAGCAATGGTCGTCGTGGTACTTGGGGTCACTTCGTGTACTTGGTCTTGGCGATCGGAGAGGGTACTTGCCGGATCCACAACACTGTAACCGTTCGTGGTAGAGGAACTTGATGTTCACGGGTCTCCCAAAGAGGTCGTGGTACTTGACGCTATTCCCTGCTTGGCGGTCATTGGACTTGGCGTCAATAGTAACAGCAAGTGAAGGTGCATGACGATAGCGGGCATCAAAGTGCAGCACGGGTACAGGAGGCCGGGGTTGTGTCTTTGAGTCTTGGCGACGAGGACCACGCAGAAGCCGAGGAGGAGCGACGGGGATGCAGGCTAGGCTGGAGGCGGCGAAGACATGGCCGTCGATGTGTGGCTGCTCGAAGGCCAGCAGCAGCTTGATGTAGGGGACTCAGCGACTCGGACGATGCAGGGGAACTAGGCGCGCGACTTCGGTTGCTCATGTCCCTTGCAGACGAGGACGAGGCAGGGGGGTTGGCTTGGCACCAGCGCCAGCAGCAGGCAGGGGCTTGGCGCAGCGGACGTGGCTCCGGCGGAGCTGCTAGCTGGCGGCGGCCGGAAACAGAGGCAGGGCCTCGGAGCAGGCGCACGAGGACGGACGACGCGAGGCTGCGGCAGCCAGCATGGAAGTGGAGAGGCGGGGCCGAGGCAGCAAGGCGGCGGAGTCACGCGCAGGGTGGCCCTCCGGGAGGCGCGGGGTGACGAGGAAGAGGCCGTAGGTGAGGAAGGAGGAGGCACGGGCGCTGACGAGGCTGGGGCGCCGGATCACGGGATGGACAGCACGGAGGCGAAGAGGCATGACAACGGCGGTTTCGGGCCGGACAAAGGAGGAGGGCGGCGAGGGGATCGGGCGCAGGGAGCTCGTCTCCCTGGCTCGATGTGTGTGTGTGTGTGTGTGTGTGGCGGCAGGCAGGAAACGAGAGGGAGGGAGATGCGTGGTGGCTGGGATCGGTCGGGGCTAGGGTTAACAGTGGTTAGCTGGGCCTCCAGGGGAAAATGGGCCGGTCTGGTCTAGCTGGTTAGGTAGTGCGATGCGGCTGGTCTTCCCCTCCCTTTATTCAAATCTCTTCCAAAGACAGAAAAGCAAAGAAAGAAAGGGAGAGAAAACAAATGAGTGGACAAGAATTTGGGCATGGGGGTAATTTTCCCGGACTCGCAAAAATGCGCTTGTTCCAAGAAAAATGGTGTGGGCAAGATTGCAAGAATTAAATTCAAAGTCATTTGAATTTAATTCAAATGGTTTGAACAAGGACTAGGATTTAGAAGTGTTCAAAAATGTTGAGATTTTTGGTGGAGCTCCGGAAAGTGATGAAAGAAATTATGGGCAAGGTTGGAGACCAAGAATTGAGATAACAACGGCATGGGATATTTTGCAAGTGGGTTATGGTTAATTCCAAATCAATGGAACATTTAAATATAGCTCTCTAATATTGGAAGATATGTTATAAAGAGAAGTCACCCTTCCCTCGATTTAAATGGATCGAAGATCCATACAATTTATTTAGATGAGTTTTAAAAAAATGGGTTGCATGATGACATGATGCAAGGATGAATGCAACGAACAAAACAAATCACACAACGAATCTCGGAATACAAGGAAGGCATCTGGAGCGTCAGTCTCGGGCGTTACAGAAACCACAAGAACAACAAGAACACAAAGATGAAAACAAGAGGTAATCACTCCAACAATTCCCGATTACACATCCACTAGTGATGTGGAGCATCCTACGGTCATCACCATGTCAAGAGTCCGTTTGGCAAGTGACATGTGCGACCTCCACTTCTCATACATAAAGGTGAATCTTCTCCTTTACACGTGTTCACTTGACCCCTTCGTGGATGGTATACTACTTGACACTCCACCCGTGTGCATTCATATGTATTGCCGGAACTTCACGGACGACGAGGAGGAGCGCAAGCGCCAAGGAACACCTACACCATCCGCGAGGGAAGCATGGAAGAGAAGACAGAAGAAGAAGGAGCTGCGGAGTCTACAGCGACCGGACGACGGGAAGCCACCGGACGTTCGACCCTCTACAACGCCCAGACGACCGGCGCCCACCGGACGTCCGCTACCTGACGCATCCCAGACGGCCAGCCGACGAAAGCTACAGCGGCCGGATGTCCGTCCAAGACCGGACGACCGGCAATCGGATGACCGCCATCTCCGGACGACCGGTGCAACTTCATCCGAGCCGAATTTGCGGAAGTCCGAGCCCTTCCGGACGTCCGGACCTCCACGAGCGACTGGACGTCCACTGCCTGTGTGTGCAGCCGGGCCTTTTGGCCTTGTATCTCTCTCCCACTTACCCCTTCGTGGCTTAGACTATAAATAGACCTTTCCCTCATCCTTTCTAGGATTAGCAAAGCGATAGCTTATTTGTATGTGAGCTTTGCTCCTACTTATCTCTATCCTTGAGAGAGAGATACCACTACTCCATTGGAGGCCAAGACCTCCATCTAGGAGAAGATCCTGTGGGATATCATCAAGACCCCCTCGTGGGAAGATCCGTCTAGGATATCATCAAGATCTCCTCTTGGAGATGAACCTTACCTTGTATCTTTCCCTTTGTTGTTCTTGTACCTTGTGATCTTGTGTGTTTGATTGTCTAGTGGATGTGTGATTAGACTTGTTCTTGAGTGTTTCCCCTTGTGATTTCTCTCCGTTCTTCCCCGTGTTCATCATGATCTTCGAGGGATCCCACTCCAAACGTGAAAGATCGGCCTACACCGGGTTAGCCCCGTATCATATGGTATCATGGGCCACGTTTATCACGTATTTGGAGTCCCTCCCACCATTTTCTAGCCTTGTTTTGTTGTATTCTTCCCCAAAATCTGAAAATCCCCACCAAAAATAGCCCCAATTTTTTTGTGATTTGTTGGTTTTGATGATGTTTTGTTGATTTTGTGATGAGGACATCAATACAATTGTTACACCCACAGCCCCTGTTACTATACATACTGGACCAATTACTAGAGCTCGCGCACGCCAACTAAATTACCAGGTACTTTCGTTTCTTGGTAATGATTCTAATGTTCTTGAGAGTATGATGCTGCCTAAATTGGATACATTTGTTTTGCTTATAAATGAAGGGCCTAGCTTGGAGAAGGATGAACATTGGAGCAAGAACAAGCATGGAGATGATGGCATGCGCAAGGGGAACAAGAACGGAGTTACCAGTGATGATTTCAGGACTTTGAAGCCACCATAATGGGTGCATGAAGCCTTGGGCGAAATATACAAGATGCCACTTCATAAATTTCATCCCGAGGCTATTCTAGGTGCTGCGTCACCTTATTATTGGGCCAGGCCCATGTAATTTTGAAATACATAAGTATAGGCTATTTTCAGAATCCGTATGTGCGGGGAAACAAGAGATAGGGTTGATTTCGGACCCCTCCACCAAGGGCCACGAAATTCCCCCCTCTTCCTCCATATATACAGCCCTTAGGGAATCGTTTAGACTTTGGGTTTTGTTTAGATTAAAGTTCGCCATAGCTGCAACTTCGCGTACTTCATTTGTGTTCAACGACCAGACAAAGGCATCACAGAACCCCACCTTTGATCAATAAAGCTTTCATCTTATATTCGCAATATCCAGATTGCAATCTCAGTTTCTTGCTTGTTCTTCGTTTGCCTGCAGGAAACAGACCTTCGTGGTCAGGTTGATCGTGCTCCGGCATGGTCAATAACCTCTCGGAGTTGGTTTAGCGATTGCTAAGGCGCGACGTCCTCGCACGTTCGTAGTCGGATCGTCAAAGTCGACTTCCACCAAAGCGATATCCATCATCTCATCGAAAGACGGGACACCTTTGCCTCTATAATTTTGATCCATGGATTTGCTTGGTTTCAAGTGGATCTAGCATTTACCCAAGTTTCCCCATCTTCCATCCACAAAATCTCGTCAATTTTGACCCCGAAATCTCCATTTTCCGCACAAAATCGCGTCCCGGAACTCAATTCTCGCGTTAACCCCGACCCACCGGACGACCGGCGTTTTACGGACGTCCGGACCCCCACGAAGCACCGGATGTCCGACCTTTCCCGGACCACTGGAACCCCGATCCCGAGCTGAAACAGCGGATTTCCGACCCGACCGGACGTCCGGCCACCAGACATCCGTCCATTAGTGGATGTCCGCTACCTGTAGATATTGACTTTAGCTGATTCTTATTTCGGCCATAACTAATTCATCCGAACTCCTATTTTGACATTCTTTAGCTCGTTTGGAAGCTCTTGACATCCCCCTTCCCACAGAAATACCACCAACATCATTTGACTCCATCAAATGTTTGGAACTTTGGCATCTTTGCCTAGGCCTTCCACCATATAATCCGCATAGCCACCACCGACTTCCGCAACCTAACCAATTTTGTTCCCCATTGTATATGTGGTTGCTTGAGTAGTGATTCGAGTCTCCTAAGGTGTTTCGGCTACTTAGGGATGATTGCTTCTTCATCAACCACCACCACGACTTCTGCATAGCATTGCCCACCATACACTTCTTCCACCCCAAATTAACCGAATTTTGTTTGAGCTTTTTGAGTTGTGGCTTGTGTCTCCTAAGGTGTTTTAGCTACTTAGGGACAACAACTTCAACATTGAATCGCATAACCCATCATCCCACTTCCACATTGCCGAGTGCAAACCACCACCGCATCCCCGCTACCACCATTTGACATTTGTCATTTGAGATTTTGAGTTCGCGGTTTTTCCGTTTCCTAAGGTGTTTCGGCTACTTAGGGACGAGTCTCCATCATCTTGGTATCTACATCAAGAACACCGCCACTCATCATCGCAAAGGATGGTAACCTCGACGACACCATTGTATATTCCCTTGCAATTGCATTGTTAACCCCTAGCCCACTTTGCGTTACTTGCCTATCGAGACTAGCCATTTGAGTATTGCCGGCAACATTACTTGTGCACATTAGTGATCTACACCATCCATTGCATACATACCATATCATATTGGTATCATATCTTGTGTCACAAGTTTGTTCCCGCATATACACAATTGGTATCTTGGTTTGTGCATTGTGCAAAAGTGGCCATAAAAAAGAAAAAAAAGAGAGAATAAACTTTTAAGCAAAACAGAAGTAGCAAAGAGCTTGTAAGCAATAGCCATAGCATCAAAATATATCATATCCGATCATCTTGGATCATCTTGAGAGAAACACCGGGAACCATACATACATAGCATACTTGGGATAGAAAGTATATCCATTTTGCATCTTATAGGTTGTGCACAAGTGTCGTATCCGCCTATTGAGCAATCGTGCTAGCGTCTCTCTTGAGTTGTGCAACACGAGCGTTTTCCGTGGATTCCACATTTTGTGCTCATTCCTTGGTTGCACGACCCCATTTATCTATCTGTGTGTGTTTCCGTGTGCCACATATTGCTATTGGTCTACTTGTTTTACTTGCAAATTTGTGAATCTCTTTCAACATTATTGACTCTTGCTAACATTTTGCATTAAATTTTTGTGCCACTATCCTCACCGAGATCTACCATAAGCTTTACTTGATAGGTGTGAGTGAACAAGTCCGGTACCAATTCCACTATTCTTTCATCTCACATTGAGTGAAACGGGATACATCCTCAACTTTGGGAAAAGGTAACTTGGTATTGTTTATCTCATTTCCAACTCACCTCTACTCGAGTCTTGTGATGGATAGGCAAGGCATTTCACCTTCGGTCTACAACAACAACGACGAATTTGATGCCACGAAAAACAACTACGACGCCAAGATGCAAGCTCAAATGGAGGAGATCAAAGCCCCATCAAGTCCTACAAGCGATCTTCCTCATCTTCGAGAAGACGCTCAAGAGCACATGCTTCCGAGCTACCATCTCCGGCAAGATCACATCGGCATCGACACCATCACCAAGAAGAACGTGAAGGTCAAGAGCACAACACCAACTACCGCTCAACGACTTCACCATCTCCCTTGGCATC
Organism: Triticum aestivum; assembly: GCF_018294505.1. Taxonomy (NCBI): domain Eukaryota; kingdom Viridiplantae; phylum Streptophyta; class Magnoliopsida; order Poales; family Poaceae; genus Triticum; species Triticum aestivum. The sequence goes on along the minus strand of NC_057804.1, from coordinate 308,551,993 downwards.
TTCGCCAAGTGACTTCAAGGCATCTTCGCCTATGGACATACGGCATCTTCGCCTACAAGCACCCCAAGACTATGCTCAAGAGAAGCTCCCCAAGCTCAAGTCCGCGACTTCCACGAGCTACTACAACCTCGACATCGACCATGCGATTCCTTTCTATGGAACTCAAGAACCCGAGGAGCACCTCGAGTGGGAGTGTTTGATGGACGACTACCTCAAGCTACATCAAGTTCGTCCCGAAGATCAAGTGAAGTGCGCCACAAGAAACTTCCACGACTATGCCTCGACATGGTGGCTTCACACACCTTCGGAGAGCTACGAGATGAGTTGGCCCAAGACGAAGAGAGCTTTGCGGCGAGAGTTTGTGCCTCCAACCTACACGGAACAACTTCAACGCCAATTGGAGAACACCATCCAAGGATCCAAGTCCATCGACGCGTACTTCAAGGAGATGAAGAATGCCTTGCGACGAGCCGGCGTGGACGATCCCAATTGGATGAAGTTCCACTTCATGATGGGATTGAACAACGACATCTCCAAGACAATCTTCCTCGAGAACTATGAGTCGCTCGACGACAACTACATTGGTGCTCTCAAGGCAGAACAAGAACTCATGAAGGCCAAGGCTTCTCCACCCCAAGCAAACTTCGCGGCGACCAAGCTCCATGAGAACGAGCATGAGGATAGTACCACCAAGATGTCCAAGCCCGACAAGCTCCAAGATGATGCTCCCAAGTTCGACTTCACCGCCATCCCTCTTTGTGGCATTGATGGTGCCGAGTCTACTTCGAATCTTTTTCAAGATGGTGCAGCGACGAGTACGACTACGAAGACCCTCAAGGACCGAGCTTTGGAGGCGAGCGACAAGGTGGCGAGCGAGGATGATGCTTCCATCTTTGGAGGCGAGAGTGATGATGTGCCATCTTCGGCCTTCATCAACGGCGGCGGTGACGAGATGATCGAGCATGGGATTTTCCCTTCGGTCATGGAGGAGAGCAATGATGTGCCATCTTCGGCCTTCATCCACGGCAACAACGATGAGATGGTTGAGCATGGGATTTTCCCTTTGACCACGGCGATGTATGATAACTTGAGTGACTTTTGCCACCATATTGAGAGTGAGAGTGACTTCACCACTAGCCCCATATATGACGAGTTGCCCCACTTTCCATGTGAGGAGAGCCACAACCCCCACCACTTGTGTGAGATGAGTGACTCCACCATATGTGACTTTGAGTGCACCTATTTTGAGGGAGTGAGTGAACCACCACATAGAGAGAGTGTGATAGTTGATAGGTCTCATGAGGCCATTTGCATTTCTAACAACTTGACCTCTACCTCAATTGTGTCTTCTCATTTGGTGCTAGGTCCCATTTATGATGACGCGCCAATCCTCGACGACTTTGTCCTCCCTTTGGACAAGATGATGGCCATGGTGGAATATGATGCACCCCCCACATGGTTCCATCAAGATGATGATATTGACCATCATTTGGTCTTTCCCACCTCATCTACACCACTTGAGTGGAATGAAAAAGGTAACAAAGGTGAAGGTGATGCTCAAGTCCCACTAGTGGACATTCTTGACATTGATTGCTTGCATGATGTTGATCCACCTAGTACCTTGCTTCATGCTAGTATGATTTATCCATGTGATGATTTGCCCATTTATGATGAATATGATGATTCTCATGTGGAGTCTATTAGTAGTGATGCAATGTTACATAGGATTTCTTGTGACAATTCTTTAGGTCACATCATGTTTGATAATCCGCTTGACTTGTCATATGCTATGCATGAGATCCACCATATGTCTTATTTGCAATCTCTTCATAGTGACTATGCATATGCCATTAAAATAAACCCAATTTGCACATATGGCATAGATGACAAGCCCATGGTTATTGGCATTTGTTTTTCTTGTGATGATATTGATATGCTCCATTTGCATCATTTATCTCATATGCCATGCCATGACCACCTAGCTTCGGATATGCATTGTTTTGGATGTTGTCCATTTTCTCCATATGATATTTCCACTATTGCTCATGAGGAGGCCCCCCATAGTTTCCTTGTACATTTTAGGAGATTTTGATCCATCCCATTCATTGCATGATCCCCATACTCGTGTGCACCATATGCTCTCCATGAATAAACATGCTATTGATGTGCCATACACTTGCATTCTCAATTTGTGTCCCCATCGTGTCATACACAATAACTATTCTTTCATGATGGATGACATGTTCATATACCATGCATCAAATTTCTTTGAGCGATGCTTATCTTGTGCTAACTCACATGTTCACATACACATCATGATGGATGATGTGTACATTTACCACGTGCACAATTTCTTTGGTTTGTGTCTCTTTTGTGTAGGTACCCATGAATACTTGTCAACCTCGTAATCCCACGAGTTGACAAAACGATCTCTAGAGAGCAACAATGATTTGGGATCCCATGGATTGTCTTTCCCACCGCTCTCTTCGCGCAAAGACGTCGCACATTCATTCTACATGGCCCTCACTTGGCTATGGGTTATTGTTCATTACATATCATATGCCTATCTTGCCATGTTCACTTTGCATGATATGCTCATTCCTATGCCTTTGACATGCATTTCTGACCCATGCTTTGCATTACACATGATGATTAATTCTAGTACTTGTATGTGTATTTGCAAGCTTGGTGGAGATATTGCTTGTTCTTGCCATGCTCCTTTTGTGCACCATTCCTATGATGATACTTTAATCCTGCTACGTGCTCGTGCTTGTGATATGTCATGTGCATTCCCTATGCCTATTATTTGCTCACATGACATGATTGCCATGATTTACTCTAGTGTGTTGCATCTTCGCTCCACTGGTTTGCACGACTTGATTACTATGCTTGCTTATGTTGCATCACCATTTCATGCGGTTGATGAAAACCATCTATATGCTTTGCATATGACTCATATTGCTTCTTGTCATATATCTCCATGTGTTGCCTCTCTCATGCTAGATGATTTGCCATGTATTGAGTGCAACAATGATTCTCTTCTTGCTCATGAGATTGCCCCCATAGCATTCTCGCATATATTTGGAGATTTTGACATAATTCTTGTGAAGCATGCTTGTCTTACTTCTTTGCACCATATAACTAGTGCCATGAATTTAGCCATTGTTGCATCATATTATTCATGCACTTGTGCTTCTAATGGTTTTGTGCAAAAGATGAGAACCATCACGATGGATGATGTGTTTGTCTACCATGCGCATACTTTCTTTGTTTTGTTTTGTGCATGTGTAGGATACTTAGACTTTGTGTCGACTTCCACTTCACGTGAGTTGACCATTCGATCTCTTGAGAGCGAGCCTCATACATTCTACCATGACTTGCTTCTACACCGTATTTGCTTCCACTTCGGCATTGTGAAGAATGCACAAGGACACACTTTCAAGGTGACATCCTTCTTGAGCTTGTGTATTGCAGATCATACTTCATGTGTTGCTTGCACCATTTGCACACAAGTTCGAGATATTGCTTTCAACCATGATTGCCACATTTCCATGCTTCATGACATATATACCTTGTGTGTTGCATCAAATTCTTGGACTACTTGCTACTATCATATGGTTGGTTGCACCAATATCATTTCTTCACATATGCCATGTCCCTTTGCTTGTCACATGATTCACTTGATTGCCTCACACATGATGAACACTTGCTCTTTATGTTGTGTTGAGTGCCACACTATATTCACTACACCCTATGCACATTATGCTTGGATTGCCTTGCACTTGACCCATGTGTTTAGACACTTCATTTTATTTGGTGTTGTGGATGATTCTTATGCCTACCATAGACCTTTCATTGAGCAATTTGTGAACGCTTGCTATGACCTCGAGGTAGATGCTTGTTATCTTGTCACACATATTTGCATCTCTACCTCACATTTGCATACTTGTCCCCATGATATCTTTTCTTGTGCTCGATTCATATGCTTACATGCCAGGTCACAATCCTTTGTCACACCCTATGCTATGCTTGATGACGACACTTGTTTGGTGAATCACCTCTTGAATGCTTGGTTTTGCACTAACGCTAACCACATTTATTTTTCCAAGTGTTTGTTCTATTTTCTCCTTTTGAAGGAATCACAAGAAGGTGCGGCATTGGAGAGTGCCCATTTCGAGCTACTAGACGATGAGTGCTTGGTGATCGACCACTTCGACACGACACCTCCATCTCATTCCCATGGTGATTTGGTTTTCGATCCGAGGTCGGATATTTTCAAGGGGGAGGGGATGATGCGGAGCATCCTACGGTCATCACCATGTCAAGAGTCCATTTGGCAAGTGACACGTGCGACCTGCGCTTCTCATACATAAAGGTGAATCTTCTCCTTTACACGTGTTCACTTGACCCCTTCGTGGATGGTATACTACTTGACACTCCACCCGTGTGCATGCATATGTATTGTCGGAGCTTCACGGACGATGAGGAGGAGTGCAAGCGCCAAGGAACACCTACACCATCCGCGAGGGAAGCATGGAAGAGAAGACGGAAGAAGAAGGAGCTGCGGAGTCTACAGCGACCGGACGACCGGAAGCCACCGGACGTCCGACCCTCTACAGCGCCCGGACGATCGGCGCCCACCGGACGTCCGGTACCTGACGCATCCCAGACGGCCAGCCGATGAAAGCTACAGCGGCCGGACGTCCGTCCAAGACCGGACGACCAGCAACCGGACGACCGCCATCTCCGGTCGACCGGTGCAACTTCATCCGAGCCGAATTTGTGGAAGTTCGAGCCCTTCTGGACGTCCGGACCTCCGTGAGCGACCGGACGACCGGTAAGGACTGGACGTCCGCTGCCTGTGTGTGCAGCTGGGCCTTTTGGCCTTGTATCTCTCTCCCACTTACCCCTTCGTGGCTTAGACTATAAATAGACCTTTCCCTCATCCTTTCTAGGGTTAGCAAAGTGATAGCTCATTTGTATGTGAGCTTTGCTCCTACCTATCTCTACTCTTGAGAGAGAGAGACCACTACTCCATTGGAGGCCAAGACCTCCATCTAGGAGAAGATCCTGCGGGATATCATCAAGACCCCCTCGTGGGAAGATCCGTCTAGGATATCATCAAGACCTCCTGTTGGAGATGAACCTTACCTTGTATCTTTCCCTTTGTTGTTCATGTACCTTGTGATCTTGTGTGTTTGATTGTCTAGTAGATGTGTGATTAGACTTGTTCTTGAGTGTTTCCCCTTGTGATTTCTCTCCGTTCATCCCCGTGTTCATCGTGCTCTTCGAGGGATCCCACTCCAAACGTGAAAGATCGGCCTACACCGGGTTAGCCCCGTATCAACTAGGGTAACAACACAAGATCCACAAGTCACAAACACAATCAAACGAAAGATACAATGGCAAAGTTCATCCCAAATCCAAAGGAAGAGGGGTCTTGAAGGTAGTCTTCTCCCAATGGAGGTCTTGAAATCCTCAAGGATTCTTCCCTATGGGGTCTTGATCCTCAAAGAGGGAAGCTAATGGAGCAAAGCTCACCAAGATCTCATCTAATACTTTGCTGACCCTAAACATGGTCCTAGGTACGGAATATATAGCCTTGGGGTCGAAGGACAAGAAGTGGAGCCGAAGATGCAATCTCAGACGGCCATCCTGGGAGGCCCGTGCGCACGGGGTAAGTTGGGCCCGTGCACACGGGGGGGCCGTGGGCATGGTACAGGCCCGTGCGCACGGGGTGCTCCAGCGTCAGATTCCTGTGTAGTCCGTGGGCACGGGGTCTTGGGGGCCCATGCGCACGGGGTCGCCTGGAGCCTCCTGTGTTGCTGCTGTTCTCCTTGTTCTTGGTCCACACGGCCTTGGGGTGGTCCTCCTTCTCCTTGGTGATGCTCCTGAGCTTCTTGGTGATGTTCCTCTTCATACCTAAGGAGGCATAGCATATTTTGGTGAGGTAGTAGACATGTTCCATTTGGGTCCATACGAAAGTCTAGTAGGAAGGAGTTCACCTCAGTTTCCAAAGCACATGCTCTTGCTCTTGTCATGGGTCCTCTTGGGGTTGGATGTGTCGATGTAGAGTCCGTGGGGATGATGGAAGGATGCTCCGCATCATCTCCCCTCCCTTGGGAAAGATCCGACCTCGGATCAAATTCTTCATCACCATGGAAAGGCGAGAGGTCTTTAACGTTGAAGATGTCGCTCACGTTGTACTTTTCTCGTGGGAGTTCAATCTTGTAGGCGTTGTCATTGTAGCGTGCTAGCACCTTGAATGGTCCATCAGCTCGAGGGAGAAGTTTGGACTTGCGTTTGTTGGGTAAGCGGTCCTTTGGAAGGTGTAGCCACACGAGATCACCTATGTTGAAGATCATGGGTTGCTTGTTGATGTTGAGCTTGGTTGCTAGTCGTTGTACTTGGCGCTCAATGATGTTCCTTGTATCTTCATGCATCTTCTTGATGTAGCTTGCTCGTGCACTCGCATCCATGTTGGTGCGCTCTTGTAGAGGTAGAGGTAGAATGTCCAAAGGAGACAACGGGTTGAAGCCGTAGACGACCTCGAATGGGGACTTGTCGGTAGTCGAATGTCTTGCACTATTGTACGCGTACTCGGCGATGGGGGGCACGCCTCCCACTCCTTGATGTTCTTCTTGATCAACACATGCAGGAGAGTGGATAGTGTCCAGTTCGTCACCTCCGTTTGGCCGTCCGTTTGAGGATGGTATGCGGATGAGAACAAGAGCTTGATTCCGAGCTTGGCGCATAGCGTCTTCCAAAAGTAACTCAAGAACTTGATGTCGCGGTCGGAGATGATTGTATTTGGTACTCCATGGAGGCGCAAGATTTCCCTACAAAAGAGATTGGCAGCATGTGAAGCATCGTCTATCTTGTTGCAAGGAATGAAATGTGCCATCTTAGAAAATCGGTCCACAACAACAAATACAGAATCCTTTCCATTTTGAGTTCTAGGCAAACCAAGTACAAAATTCATGCTAATGTCTTCCCAAGGTTGATAAGGAATAGGAAGAGGCATGCAAAGACCATGGGATTGAGCTTTAGACTTAGCTTTGCGACATGTTGAGCATCTTGTGGTGAAGCGTGAGGCATCATGGAACATCTTGGGCCAAAAGTAGTTCTTGGAGAGCATGGCGAAAGTCTTGTCGCGTCCAAAGTATCCCACGAGTCCGCCTCCATGAGCCTCTTGCAAAAGGAGCAAACGAAGAGAAGACTCGGGAATGCATAGTTTGTTAGCTCTCATAAGATAAACATCCTTGATATAATATTGTTCCCAAGATGTATGCGTCAAACATTTAGCATAATGAGTTGCAAAAGATGGATCATTAGCATACAAGTCTTTTCTGTGCTCAAAGCCAATAACATTCAACTCAAGTTTGGTGACAAGCGTGCATATGCGTGAAAGTGCATCGGCAACTACATATTCCTTACCCTTAATGTACTTTATCACATAGGGAAAATACTCAATAAATTCACTCCATTTGGCATGACGCTTGTTCAACTTAGTTTGACCTTTTAGGTACTTAAGAGCTTCATGATCGGTATGTATGAAAAACTCATGAGGTCTAAGATAATGTTCCCAAACATGTAGCACACGCACTAAAGCATACAATTATTTGTCATAGATGGGATAGTTAAGTTGAGCACCGGAAAGTTTTTCACTAAAGTATGCAATTTCTTGTTTTTCTTGCATCAAAATTCCGCCAATTCCGGTACCACTTGCATCACAATGAACCTCAAAAGTTTTGTCAAAGTAGGGCAAAGCAAGAATCAGAGCATGAGTAAGCAAAGACTTGAGCTCATCAAAAGCAGTGGATTGCAAAGATCCCCAAACAAAAGAAGCATTCTTCTTACTCAAAGCATGCAAAGGAGCGACAATAGTGCTAAAGTCTTTCACGAAGTGACTATAAAAACCTGCAAGACCAAGAAAACTACGCACTTGTTGCAAATTGGTGGGTTGGGCCCAAGTTTTAATTGCTTCAATTTTAGTTTCGTCAACATGGACACCCTTGGAAGAGACAACGAAGCCCAAGAAAACCACTTTGTCAACACCAAATGTGCACTTTTTCATGTTGGCATAAATACTTTCCTTGCGAAGTTTTTGCAAAACAGCCCTAACATGATCAAGATGCTCTTTCATGGTTTTGCTAAACACAAGAATATCATCGAAGTAAACCACAACAAAGACTCCAATATAAGGGCGAAGTACATGATGCATGAGACGCACGAAAGTACCGGGAGCCTTCGATAAACCCATAGGCATGAGTAACCACTCATATAACCCAAATTTGGTTTTGAAAGCGGTTTTCCATTCATCACCCTCTTGTATGCGGATTTGATAATAGCCACTTTTAAGATCCATTTTAGAGAAATAGTTGGCTCCACTAAGTTCATCAAGCATATCATCTAGGCGAGGAATGGGATGCCTATAGCGAACGGTGATAGCATTTATGGGTCTACAATCGGAACACAAGCGGAAACTTCCATCGGACTTAGGCACAAGTATAACGGGAACGACACAAGGGCTTAAGCTTTCACGTACATGACCGTTGTCGATTAGTTGTTGTACTTGCCGTTGAATCTCTTTGGTTTCTTCGGGATTGACACGGTATGGAGCTTTGTTTGGAAGTGGCGCTCCGGGGATGAGGTCGATTCTATGCTCAATGCCTCGTAGAGGAGGTAGACCCGGAGGTAGCTCATCGGGGAAAACATCTTGAAATTCCTGCAAAAGAGATTGAAACACCAAAGGTAGCTCGTGAGCGGTGTTAGTTTTTGGTTCTCCATCCTTGCACACAAGGAAAAAGTGTATCACACTCGATGGGTTCTCACACACTTATCTCATCTCACTTTTTGTGGCAAAGAGGATGAGGTTTTTCTCTCTAGGCAAAGAGGCGCTCAAGTTTGGCTTATTGCTCTCACTCATGTTTGGGTGGCTCACTTTCTCACTCTTCTCTCTATGGTGGTTGGCTTGCTTGTCGGCTATCACTTGACTAGGAGACATAGGTCGTAGCACATACTCCTTTCCTTTCATCTTGAAACTATAGTGATTGGTACGGCCATTGTGGATGACACCATGATCAAATTGCCATGGTCGACCAAGAAGGAGGTGGCAAACGGTCATTGGGACCACATCACACTCCAAAGTGTTCTCATATGCGCCAATTTTGAAGGATACTAGGACCTTATGCTCAACTCGGATAGTGCCGGAGTCGCTTAGCCATTGAACCTTATAGGGGTGCGGGTGCTTCCCCTTGATCAATTGAAGCTTGCAGCATAGTTCGTCACTTGACAAGTTGTGGCAGCTACCTCCATCGATGATGACCTTGACTGACCTTCCATTGATGCCGGCCTTGGTGTGGAAGATATGGCATCGTTGGTCTTATTCTTGTTGATGTTGAAGAGTCAAGACCTTGCAGACAACAAGAGCGGGGCTCGAATCCTCATCACAAAAGACTCTATCATCTTCATCCTCGTTCACTCGCCGGTGCATGGCCACTTGCTCAATATCTTCCATTTCATCGTCACTCATTGAGTCGTAGGTGCCATCGTCGTTGAGGATCATGGTGCGCTTGTTTGTGCATTCATAAGACTTGTGGCCTGGGCCGCCGCAAGTGAAACATTTGAAAGTGCTTGTCTTGACGGTCGCATCGGTCGGAGTAGATGAAGAAGCACGCGACTTGTGGTTGCTTGTATTAGGAGGAAGATGACTTGAACTTGATGAAGGTTTCTTGTAGCTTGTCTTGTCGTCATTGCTTGGAGAAGGCTTGGTTGAAGTAGATGTTCGAGGAGTTGTTGAAGCTTGATTGTTGGAGAAGCCGTATGTCTTGGATGAGTACTTGGCGTACTTGAAGTCATCTTGCACTTGACATTCCGCCTTTGTCGCATGATGCACGAGCTCGATGAGGTTGGAGTAGGGTTGGAAGTCGGCGATCTTCTTGATGGGATGATTGAGTCCATTCAAGAATCTTGCCATTGTTTGCTCATCATCTTCCTTGACATTGGCTCGAATCAAGGCTATCTCCTTCTCCTTGTAGTATTCTTCAACACTCTTTGTACCTTGCTTGAGGAGTTGTAGCTTCTTGAAGAGATCACGGTTGTAGTAGGTGGGCACAAATCGTGCTCGCATGACATCCTTCATTTGAGCCCAAGTGGTGATTGGAGGGTCACCTCGTGCTTCTCGGTGCTCAAGGACTTGTTCCCACCATATGAGCACATAGTCTTGGAACTCAAGTGATGCCATTGCGATCTTCTTCTCTTTCTCATAGTTGTGCAAACGAAAGATTTTGTCGACCTTCAATGCCCATGAGAGATATTCTTCCGGATCATTGCTTCCATTGAACTTGGGCATTGTGAATTTGAGCTTTCCATAGCATTGCTCTTCATTGTGTTGTTGGCGATGGTGATGATGAAGCCCTTGACGTGGAGGGTAATCATCCTCATATTGCTCTTGGCGTGGAGGAAGTTCATGATCAACTTGCTCTTGTTGAACTTGAGGTTGAGGTGGAGCTTGACGAGCTAGTGGAGGAGCTTGAGGAGCTGGAAGGTGCACACGTGGGTTGACAGTCCCTCTCTTGTATTTCTTCTCGAAGGGCTTCCTCTTGATTGCGCTGTTCGCGATTGTGGTTGGCGATGGCTCAACTTGATTCTTGAAGGGCACGTTCCGCCTCAAGAGCTTGTGCTTCTCGTTGTTGTTGTTGTTGAAGTCATTCGGCCTCGGCGTCTTGTTCCTCTTGGTGTAGATGCGCTCATTCTTCTTCTTCTTGACGACGAAGAAGTTGTCGTTCTTGAGCTTGAGCAAAAGCGACTTGGTTTGCTTGAGGACAAGGAACTTGCCCATCGACTTGGTCTTGTGAATGCTTGATGTGGAGCGGGTTGCAAGATGCATGATGGTCTTGACGTGCGGCTCGTGGAAGGATGGTCGATGACGTTGTACTTGAGCCAGAGAAGGTGTCGTCGGAGTGTCGACTGGAGTGGCTCCGTCTTGAGTAGGAAGAAGTTTAAGGAGGCCGGTTGACCAACAAAGCTCGGATCTCGTCCATTCTTGCATCATTCTCTTGCTTGTGCGTGTCGAGTCTGTTGTCAAAGTAGTCCTGTGTACGTTGCTCGGAGAGTCGCAAGTCGGTGGCGAGGTTGTGATGCGGTCGTTCATTGCTTGTTGCTCTTGATGTAGCGCTCGTTGTGCACCAAAGAGGTGGCTCTTGGTGACGAATGATGACATGTCACCGTCTTGATCGATGAAGAGTGGGTTGGTAGAGGAACTTGGCCTATCCATCATTAGAAAGTGGTGGTGAGTAGGAAAAATGAGAGAACAAAACCAAAGTTACCTTTTCCGAAGATTGTGGATGTAACAAGTACGATCCCACGCGATGTTACAATAGGGGAATTGGTACCAGGAATTGTTTCTCACACCTACAAGTAAATGGTCTATGGAGGAGCTTGGTTAGGAAAGGCGCAAATAATTCAGGCAAATGTTAGTCAAGATGTTGATAAAGTTGAGAAGATTCACAAATGGTAAATAAGACAAATAGATCAACCTCCAAAGATAACACAAGGAACACACACACGGAAGATAAATGGGATCTGCACAACCAAGGGGTGAGCTCGAAGATGTCAAATCACGGGAAAAGCTCTTGTCATACGGATACTAGAGAGACACTAGCTTGATTGCACTAATGGGCTAGATACGCTAGTGCACCAACCTAATAGAGAATCCACTCGTCTCACTATCCCAAGTATGCTTATGTATGTGATGACCAAGATGATGCACGTATGCTAAGAGGCTCGATGCTATTGCTTATAAGCTCTTTACTTCTCTTCTCTTTTTCTTAAAAGCCTTTTCTCTCTTTTTTTCAACTATGCCATGATGCTTGATATACGAGCCACACAACGAGGTAACAAGTAGTAAATGCACGGGATGGACGGAACACTAAATGGTGCACTAAGGCGTGGCCCGGCAATATTCAACAAGCTAGTCTCGATGGGTAAGCTACGCAAAAGGGCTCAAAGCTATCAAGTTAATGGCAAGGAGTACAAGTTGTCGTCGAGGTTACCGTCCTTGCTTACGGTCGAAGATGAACTTGTCGAAGCCGAAGTGTTGTCCGAGTCGATGATTAGTGGCGATGATGATACCAACTTGCGCCTAAGTAGCCGAAACACCTTAGGACACAAGAGAAATCACAACCGAATGCTCAACAAACACGTGGAAAGGTGCGGAAGAACACGAGAGGTGGTGGTGAAACAAAATGAGAAAAACAGAAAAGTGGCCGAAAGTTTCTGGATGGCCCATGCGCACGGGGTAAGTGAGGCCCGTGTGCACGAGGTCCCGTGTGCATGGGGTCCCGATGGCCCGTGTGCACGGGGTCTCCCGAGAGCGATGAACTTCTATGATTTCGTGGAGATTGCAAATTTTTGGCCAAATTCTAGTGGGGGATGGGTGGGATGATGGTGGAGGGGTAGATCCACTTGCCAAACACCAAATTCGTGGATCAAATCAACCAAATCTCACAAGATCAACAAATTGCAAGAAAATTTTTTGGGGCTATTTTTGGTGGGGATTTTTGGATTAGGACGAAAAACAACAAAATCAAGCTAGAAAGTGGAAGGTAGGGACTTCAAGATGTGAATCAACGTGGCTCATGATACCAAGATGATGTAGGGTAGAACCCTAGGAAGGACCTTTTCACACTTAGAGGGGGAAAAGGTGAGAAACCACAAGAACAACAAGAACACAAAGATGAACACAAGAGGTAATCACTCCAACAATTCCCGATTACACATCCACTAGGGTAACAACACAAGATCCACAAGTCACAAACACAATCAAAGGAAAGATACAATGGCAAAGTTCATCCCAAATCCAAAGGAAGAGGGGTCTTGAAGGTAGTCTTATCCCAATGGAGGTCTTGAAATCCTCAAGGATTCTTCCCTATGGGGTCTTGATCCTCAAAGAGGGAAGGTAATGGAGCAAAGCTCACTAAGATCTCATCTAATACTTTGCTGACCCTAAACATGGTCCCTAGGTACGGAATATATAGGCTTGGGGTCGAAGGAGAAGAAGTGGAGCCGAAGAAGCCATCTCAGCCGTCCATCCTGGGAGGCCCGTGCGCACGGGGTAAGTTGGGCCCGTGCGCACGGGGTTCCCGTGGGCATGGTACAAGCCCGTGCGCACGGGGTGCTCCAGCACTGGTTCTTGTGTAGCCCGTGGGCACGGGGTCTCGGGGGCCCGTGCGCACGGGGTCGCCTGGAGCTTGCTGTTTGCTGCTGTTGCACTCTGTTCTTGATCCGTACGGCCTTGGGGTGGTTCTCCTTCTCCTTGGGAATGCTCCTGAGCTTCTTGGTGATGTTCCACTTCATACCTAAGGAGGCATAGCATATTTTGGTGAGGTAGTAGACATGTTCCATTTGTGTCCATATGCAAGTCTAGTAGGAAGGAGTTCACCTCGGTTTCCAAAGCACGTGCTCTAGCTCTTGTCATGGGTCCTTGTGGGATTGGATGTGTCGATGTAGAGTCCATGGGGATGATGGAAGGATGCTCCGCATCATCTAGCCTAGGAATAGGATGACGATAATGAATAGTAATATTATTAATGCCTCTACAATCAACACACATACGCGATGTACCATCCTTTTTCGGCACTAGAATAATAGGAACAACACAAGGACTAAGAGATTCGTGTATATAACCTTTGTCGAGAAGCTCTTGTACTTGACGCATAATCTCCTTCGTCTCCTCTGGATTGGTACGGTATGGCGCACGGTTTGGCAGTGAAGCACTGGGAATTAAGTCAATCTGATGCTCAATCCCTCGAATAGGCGGTAATCCCGATGGCACGTCTTGTGGAAAGACGTCAGCGAACTCCTGCAAAATGTTAGTGACAGCAGGAGGCAAAGAGGAAGGCACGTCCTCGAATGAAAATAATGCCTCTTTGCACACAAAAGCATAGGAAATTGATTTGCTGAAATCTAGGTCATCAATATCACATTTGGTGGCAAATAAACACGCAATTTTCAATTAAATTTCAGAAGCAACACTAGGTGGTTTATTAGTAGGCTTCATTTGTTGTTCAAATTCTTTTGCCACAATCTGATTTTCACTCTTATTCTTCTCCTGATTTGCTTTATTAGCTCTATTAATATCATCTTTCAAAACGGAATCAGGAGTCATAGGAAGCAAAGTAATATTTTTATCCTTATGAACAAGAGTATACTGATTGTTTCTACCATGGTGTACAGAATTTTTATCAAATTGCCATGGTCTACCAAGTAATAAGGAACATGCTTGCATAGGTACCACATCACAATCAACATAATCAACATATATAGAGATACTAAAATGCAGAGAACAGTACGTGTTACCTTAACCTTGCCGTTGTTGTTGAACCATTGGATGTAGTAAGGATGTGGATGTGGTCTTGTGGTGAGAGAAAGCTTATCCACCATCTCCATGCTAGCCAAGTTGTTGCAGCTTCCTCCGTCTATGATGACGCGCACAGAACGTTCCTTCACAACTCCCTTTGTATGGAACAAATTATGCCTCTGATTTTGCTCAGCTTGTGTGACCTGCACACTCAAAACACGTTGAGCAACTAAACATTCATACCTGTCAGCGTCTTCAGGAGCCATGTATTGCATCTCATGATCAAAATCATCTCCATCGTGTTCTTCACGTGTAATAAGAGCCAAAGTCTCCTCATCATAGTCACTAGCGGACTCATACCCACCATCCTTAGTAGCAATCATCACACGCTGAGATTTGTATTCTCTCACATAATGACCTCTTCCCTTACAACGACGACAAATAATATCACTTGTCTGCCCAGTTGATGCCATGGAAGAAGAAGAGCTTTGTGCAGGCCCGGCAGGTGTGCTCTTGGCAGATAGTGGTGGATGTGCCTGCTTTCTTGTATCACGGCTGGAGGTGGCACCTAATGGAGGTGCTGGTGGAATGGAAGTAGAAGATGCAAGCGGTGTCTATGATTGAAGTCGACCTGCAGAAAAGTTAGTTCGCGCCAATGCTTGTCGATCCTGCACTTCACGTTCAGCTTTACAAGCAAGATGAAATAAACGAGTGATATTAGTATACTCCTTATACTCTAGAATGGTCTGAATCTCTCTATTTAATCCACCCATAACACGTGCAAGCATAGCTTCATTCTCCTCAACAATACCACATCTAATCATGCCAGTTTGTAATTCCTGATAATATTCTTCTACAAAAAAATTTCCTTCTCTTAAACGCTGCAATTTTTGAAGCAATTCACGTTGATAATATGGTGTTGAGGACATGGCTACCACAATTACACCCATATCCCCTACTGTTTTACCTCTTGGAACAGCTGCTAGAGCTCAGATTCGCCAATTAAATTATCAGGTACTTTTGTTTCTTGGTAATGTTTCTAATGTTCATGAGAATATGATGCTGCCTAACATAGATACATTTGTGTTGCTTGCAATTGAAGGGCCTAGCACTGACAAGAAGGTTGAACATTGGAGCCTGGTCAAGCACGGAGATGAAGGTGCGTGCGAAGAGAACAAGAACGGAGGTTCAAGTGGAGATTTCCGGACTTTGAAGCCACCATGATGACATACAAGATGGTGGACAAAATATACAAGATGACCTTTCATAAATTTCGTCCATAGCTTATTATTGGTGTTGTGCCACCTTATTTTGGGCCAGGCCCATGTAATATATTTTTAGAGTCCAAATTGTAGGGAAAACGACTTAGGAGGTATTTTAGTCCCACCTTGCCAAGGGTGGACAAAATCCCCTCTCTTTTCCCTATAAATATAGCCCTTAAGGCATCGTTCAGAGGGATTTTATTTACTTAAAAGTTAGCCATCGTTGCAACTTCGTGTACTTCGTTTGTGTCCAACGACCAGACCAAGACCGCTTATGAAACCCCACTTTCGTCTATACTTCATATATAATCGCAATATTCAGATTGCTTTATCATATTCTTGCTTGTTCTTCGATTGCTTGCAGGAATAGACCTTCGTGGTCAGGCTGATCGTGCTTCCAGCATCGTCAGTAACCTCTCGGAGTTGGTTTAGCGATTGCTAAGGCGCAACATCGTGCACGTTTGTAGTCGGATCGTCAAAGTCGACTCCACCAAATCGATAGTTATCATCTCATCAAAAGATTGGCACACCCCGCCTCTATCAACTGGTATCAGTTTTCAGGTTGCTCGGTGGGATTTTACAGTTTTTCATAGTTTAGATCGCATCTGTCATTCATACCTACAGTCCATGAAAAAGCCAAAAAAGAGTTAGATTAGTTCATCCGTGTCCCAGACAGTCTGAGCCTTTCGCTATTCTCACTTTGTTTTTGCATTGTTGAATTTTCGGTTGCATCGTGTGTCGAGTTGCTGGTTTAGGTCTAGTCTTTTAGAGTTTCGAGTTCTAAGCACGTTTTGTTCACGCTGCATCCATATACACCATCATCCACTTCATTATCATCATCCGCTGCCACTCTTTTGTTCGCCGCTATCATCACCATCCAGTCACTTTCGTCGTTTGTTGCCATCCTCGTCCTTTGGTTCATGATGGAGAGAGAGATAATGAAAATTTTCAGATCGGTTGTGCATGCACATTTGGAAGTTGAGATTGCAGTAGAAAAATAGTAAAAAAAGGGCTTTGGCCGAATCTGTGCTAGGATTGTTTTTCTTGGAAACTGTGAGGTGTACTACTTGGGACGTTGTGAGCCGAGAAAAAAAAGGCCAAGGGCTCGTCGGTTTGCTTTGGCTTTAATTGATCCGTATATTGACTGTAGTACTTGATTGGAAAGAGATAGAAGGAAAGAAGGGATTGGCCGCAACAGAAAAGGCAGGTGCTGCTGCGTTTTGGGAGATCAAGAAGGAAGAGAAATAATAAAGAAAGTTAGCAAAGGAAGGTACGGTGATTGGTTTCCATCCACGTGCAAGTATTTTTTTTAAGGGCCACGTGCAAGTACTTGGAAAGTAAGGAAAAAGAGAGAGAGAAATTACAGTGGAAGAAAAGGGGACGTGGTGTGCTATACTTGGAAAGCTTGGATAATCACTTATTTTGGATCAATTTTTGAAAAAAAAATCAGATCGAATCGTCCTAGTTGGTAACTTTGGATCAATAAAAAAAAGTTAACAGTTGCCACGTTTGGATTTGGAAGTAAAAAAAACTGAAATCTTAGTGGTGATCCGAATAAGTCAAGGAAGATTAAAGGGGGAAAGAGATCTGTTATTTATTTGGAAAGGAGGAAAGAAATCTGCACGTAAATCAAAGAGAGGTGGTTGTTTCCACATTTGGAAGAGAGGAAAAAAAGGAAAGCTGCGGATATTCTTTTTACGTACGATTTTGTGCTATATGGAAGGACTTCTACTTGGGACGTGACATAAAAAAAAGACTGTTCGGTTTGGAGTCCTTGCCCTTCACGTTTTTGGAAACTAAGTAAAAAAAAGTGCTAACCGACTTGTGTGTTTGAAAAGAGAGTGAAAGAAAAAAGGCAAGAAGAGAGAGTTTGGAAAGGAATAACAGAGAGAGATAAAGGGAGATCTGATCGGCAAAAAAAAAATAAGGGAAGGAAAGGAAAGAAAAGAAGAAGTAGTATTGTAATTGGCTGATTCGGTTGGTGGTGTCCAAGTTTGGAATTTCCTTGGCGAAAATAAAGGATAAAAAGAGCAGCCATCTTAGAGAGAGAGAAAAAAGACAAGTTGGATCATATCTGGGCACATTTATTGAAAAAAAAAGAGAGTAAGCAAGGTCGGTTGTGGCTGTTTGACCATATTCATTTTATCCACACGAAAAAAAAAAGATTCGCTGTGGATTTGGGGATGTACGTGACCTGGTAGCAGTGGAGACCGAAAGAAATATAAAGGGGTCAGTAATAAAAGAGCACTTGTGTTGGTAGTTTGGATCTTGGAAAGAAAAAAGAAAAGGTGGCAGAGAGAATTTGGCTAGGTGCACACGTGAGGGAGAAGAAAAATCTGAGTGGGATTGATTTCCTTGCAAACCGTGAGTACAGTACTTAAAAAAAGGGAGAGCAGTACTTCTTGGAACCGTGTCCATGCATGGCATGATTGGCAGTTTTGAAAAAACAAGACAGAGATTACGTGACAAGTGCTAGTACCAGTTTTCTTTGGGACAGTTGAGCTTTTGTTTTGAACGCCCTACAGTACCTTTGAGCTATACACGTGTTATGTTTCATCTGTCCACTGACACGTGAATTTCATTTGTGTTTTAGGCTCACGTCTCTAGTGAGTCTAGGTTAGGATCAGCACTCGACCACTTTGAGCGAATTTTCAGCTTGCATTAACGATTGTGGTTGTAGCATTTATTTTTCCACACATATAAAGCCAACCCAGCTTCATATATTTCTACACTGTGTATACATCCGTTCCTCAGGCAATCGTTTTATGAACTTTTGGAGTTATTTGACACCGCTAGTTGCCGGTCACCTCCTACTGCATGGTAAGAACTTGTAAGACTTTGATTTGTTATACTGTGAGTGTTTTACCACCACTTCCCAGTCGTTCATAGGAACATTATTTTTGGATTTTATTTCTTGTTTCTACTAATCATGACAGGATCTATAGTTAATTCATGGGCTTTGTCGATCGCGGGAGACGTGCCATCACCTACGCAAATATCACAACGGTCGTGAGAGGTGCACAAACATCCAGATGCACATGATCAGGTTACTGTTTCTATTCCACCATTTAATGGCCGTTTTAGACCTGGTTTATATATTAAATGAGAGTTTGACATAAATAATATATTTACTTCCCATACTTTTGATGAATATAAAAAGGTTAAGGTTGCGGCTGGTTCCTTCACTGGTTATGCTTTAGTTTGGTGGAGTGAATATTGTCGGTTACACCCTGATTATATACCTACTAATTGGGATGATTTGAAACTTGCCATGCGACATACATTTGTCCCTACTTATTATACTCATGACATGATGAAAAAGTTGCAACATTTAAAACAAGGTAGTGACACCGTAACGAAATATTATGATGATTTACAAACTATCTTGTTGCATTCCTCTTTAGAAGAAAGTGAAGAAGATTTTATGGATAGATTTTGGGGAGGATTAAACCGTGACATTTAGGAGATACTAATTCATGAAACATGTTATCCTATGGACCATTTGTTTCGTCTTTCTTGCAAAGCTGAACAGGAGATAACAAGACGTGTTGCCCACAAGATAAACGAGCGGAATGTGCAAATCCCAAGAGTTGTGATGGTTGTTCCTTCCACCACTGCGTCTCCTATGGCAACAACATCCATTGTTGAGAGCACTACATCACATCCACCATGTGACGTGTCACCACCTAGAGTGCCTACATCATCTTTGTTGATCATAAGAGGTAATGATAAAGGTACCGATCTTCCACCTCCACATGAGTATGATGAATGCCTTGTCAGTTTAAATGAACCATGCAATGAGCTACCCACTACTTTGATCACACCAGCTATTTTAGAGGACTATGTTCATGATTTGACTTTGCCATGTGATAAAACAATTTTGAGTGAACCCATTGAATTAATTATTGATGCGAAAGAACCATGTGAATCAGTGAATAGATCAGATTTGGATCAAATACATTTGAAAATAGTTGTGCTAATGTTTAACCATTTTGATATGATCTCTAGTCTTGGTGATGGTTCATCAAGGTTGGGATGGTTTAATGATGAGCATTGCCAATCTTTTGTTATGAATAAGAGCTTCACTTATATGTGCAAACTGAGTTGCAATATTTTCATGCCTTTTACTTCTTGTGATAATATATTGGCTTTATTTTTCACGACTTTTGAAGGGTGCTCTTGTATAACTATGTCACATGTGCCACAACTGAGATCAGTGAAAATGGATGACATATGCATATACAACATGTACACCTTGTCTCTTTTGCAAGCCAGATTTTAGATTAAGCAACGCCGAGGACGGCTTTGTTTTCAAGAAGGGGAGGATGATGAGGACATGGCTACCACAATTACACCCATATCCCCTACTATTTTACCTCTTGGAACAGTTGCTAGAGCTCAGATACGCCAATTCAATTATCAGGTACTTTCGTTTCTTGGTAATGTTTCACTAGTAGAAAAAGGGTCAAATGTGAGACACATTAGTCGCGGTTTGTAACAGAACCGGCACTAATGTGTCCATTAGTGCCGGTTCCAACGGCTAGGCGGGAGGAGCTCTTTAGTACCGGTTCGTGGCAAACCTTTAGCACCGGTTCGTGCCACGAACCGGTACTAAAGAAAGTGGTGGCAGGATGTTGTCAGAGTGGGGCCCTTCCAGCACCTTTAGTACCGGTTCGTGGCACGAACCGGTACTAAAGGTCGTCCTATATAAACCCTTCGTCCACCTGCACTCTGTTCTTCCCCCTTTCCCCTCTCCCTCTCCTCTGTTCTTCCCTTCTTCCTCTCGAGTTCATCAAAAAATTTGCCCCAAATTTGTCAAGATTTGCAGGCCCCCATCAATTCAAATGATCACCAAGGTTAGCAACTTTGTCCTTTCATCTCTCATTGCTAGATTAGCTCTTGCATTGGTTTATATAGTGATTAATTGTGGGTTTTAGTAATTTGGGAGGAATTATATGTGGTAGTATTTGATTTATATGCAATTTGAGGTCAAAATAACACTTAGTTTGCATATGTAGGTGTGGTTTACTTAGTGCCTTCTAAATCTCCATCGTAACCACCGTCGATCGCCCGCACCGTCCCGTCGCCGGCACCACCTTGTGGTGAGCCTCTTGTTCATGAAATTTTATATAAAAATTGATGTTTGTGTGATTTGGATATATAATTACTCGTATAATAATTATCTTACCCGTACGTTGTTTGTTATACATAGTGCCATGGTTTTGATATCCGTCCCCGTCGGCCCTCGTCCTTGTTATGATTCGGATGTGGTATATTCTCTTTTAAAACTATTTGTTGCATTTCGTGTTTATGACAAATTATGCCCATCAAGTTGACATAGATATTTTTATCTAGGAGGTATGTGAACCGGAAATTCCAACCGACCCTATTGTCGAGAGGTTAAATTTAGTTGAAAGAGAAAACGAGTACTTGAAAGAAAAATTGAAAAGAATTGAGGGGGAGAAGATGGAATTGGAGTTGCATGTTGCCGATGTCGTCGATGATCACGAGATCAAGATGGAGAAAATGCGCTTGAAGATTAGAAAGATTAGAAAATATGCCATCGATAGTGAGGCTTGGTATCATTATGCTGTTGGATCAATTGTTACCTTAGTTGCGATCTTGATCGCATTTGTTGTTGCATTTAAATGCTTTAGCTAGAGAGTTATTTGTTTGTTGCATTTAAGTGTTGTATGAACTTTATGTATGAACTTGTATTAATTTGGTCTATTCGGTGTTGTGTAATGAAGATGAGCCGGCAATGGATGTACGATGACCAATGCTCTCCCAGTTTGTTGAGGGCGTGCATACTTTTCTGCTTGTGGCTGAGGCAAACAAGCGGGCGGATGGTTTTATGCCTTGTCCATGTGCTAGCTGTAAGAATGGTCGCAATTACTCTACGTCAAGAACCATTCACGTCCACCTGTTTGAGTCCGGTTTCATGCCCCACTATAATGTTTGGACCAAGCATGGAGAAAGAGGGGTTATGATGGAAGACAATGAAGAAGAAGAGGACGACGACAGCTATCCTGGCCATGGGTTCCCTGAATACGATGATACAACAATGGGGGAAGAAGCTGAGCCGGTAATGTGGGAAGAAGCTGAGCCGGCAATGCGGGAAGAAGCTGAAGAAGAGGCATCAGATGAGCCCGTTGATGATCTAGGTCGGGCGATTGCCGATGCAAAGAGAAACCGCACAAGTGATTTGGAGAAGAAGAAGTTGCAGTGCATGTTAGAGGATCACAAAAAATTATTGTACCCGAATTGCGTAGGTGACAAGAAAAAGCTGGGCACCACACTGGAATTGCTGCAATGGAAGGCAGAGAATGGTGTATCTGACAAGGGATTTGGAAAGTTGCTGGTAATGATAAAGGATATGCTTCCAAAGGACAACGAATTGCCCGAGAGTATGTACGAAGCAAAGAAGGCTGTCTCCCCTCTAGGGTTAGAGATGCAGAAGATACATGCATGCCCTAATGATTGCATCCTCTACCGCGGTGAGTACGAGGATTTGAACGCTTGCCCAGTATGTGGTGCATTGCGCTATAGGATCAGCCGCGATGACCCTGGTGATGTCGAGGGCGAGCGCCCCAGGAAGAAGATTCCTGCCAAGGTGATGTGGTATTCTCCTATAATACCACGGTTGAAACGTTTGTTCCAAAACAAAGAGCATGCCAAGGCGATGCGATGGAACAGAGAAGACCGTAAGAAAGACGGAAAGTTGAGAGTACCCGTTGACGGGTCGTAGTGGAGAAAAATCGAAAGAAAGTACGGGAAGGAGTTTGCAGATGACGCAAGGAGCGTATGGTTTGGTCTAAGCGCAGATGGCATTAATCCTTTTGGGGAGCAGAGCAGCAACCATAGCACCTGGCCTGTGACTCTATGTTTGTATAACCTTCCTCCTTGGTTGTGCATGAAGGGGAAGTTCATTATGATGCCAGTGCTCATCCAAGGCCCTATGCAACCCAGCAACGACATTGATGTGTACCTAAGGCCATTAGTTGAAGAACTCTTACAACTGTGGAATGGAACAGGTGTACGTGCGTGGGATGAGCACATGGGGGAAGAATTTGACCTAAAGGCGTTGCTGTTCGTGACCATCAATGATTGGCCTGCTCTTAGTAACCTTTCAGGACAGACAAACAAGGGATACCGCGGATGCATGCATTGTTTGGATGATACCGACAATATATATTTGAATAGTTGTAAGAAGAATGTGTACCTGGGACATCATCGATTTCTTCCGAGCAGGCATCCCGTAAGAAAGAAAGGCAAGCATTTCAAAGGTGAGGCGGATCATCGGACGAAGCCTCGCCACCGTACTGGTGCTGATGTACATGATATGGTAAAGGATTTGAAGGTGATATTTGGAAAGGGTCCTGGCGGACAACCTGTTCCGAAGGGCGCTGACGGACGCGCACCCATGTGGAAGAAGAAATCTATATTTCGGGACCTGCCATATTGGAAAGACCTAGAGTTCCGCTCCGCAATCGACGTGATGCACGTGACAAAGAATCTTTGCGTGACCCTACTTGGCTTCTTGGGCGTGTATGGGAAGACAAAAGATACACCTGAGGCACGGGAGGACCAGCAACGTATGCACGGAGAAGACGGCATACATCAGGGTCATGCAAGCTACGCTCTTACCAAAGAAGAGGAGGAAATCTTCTTTGAATGCCTGCTCAGTATTAAGGTACCGTCTGGCTTCTCGTCGAATATAAAGGGAATAATAAACATGGCAGAGAAAAAGTTACAGAATCTAAAGTCTCATGACTGCCACGTGATTATGACGCAACTGCTTCCGGTTGCATTGAGGGGGCTTCTACCGAAAAACGTTCGATTAGCCATTGTGAAGCTATGTGCATTTCTCAATGCAATCTCTCAGAAGGTAATCGATCCAGAAATGATACCAAGGTTACAGAATGATTTGGTGCAATGTCTTGTCAGTTTCGAGTTGGTGTTCCCACCATCCTTCTTCAACATCATGACACACGTCCTAGTTCACCTATGCGAAGAGATTAACGTTTTGGGTCCTGTATTTCTACACAATATGTTCCCCTTTGAGAGGTTCATGGGAGTCTTAAAGAAATATGTTCATAACCGTGCTAGGCCAGAAGGAAGCATCTCCAAGGGCCATCAAAATGAGGAGGTCATTGAGTTTTGTATTGACTTTATTCCTGACCTTAAGCCGATTGGTGTTCCTGAATCGCGGCATAAGGGCAGACTGGATGGAAAAGGCACGCTAGGAGGGGAACAAATAATATGTATGGACGGACATTCTCTCACTGAAGCACACTACACAGTTCTACAGAATTCCGCCTTGGTGGCTCCGTATATGAATGAACACAAGAATTTGCTACGCTCCAAACACCCGGAGCGGTCTGATGACTGGATTACACGTGAACAAACCAGGAGTTTCGCCAGCTGGTTGCAGACACATACCATGCATGACACCTCTATTGAAGATGACCTGTACTTGCTGTCCCAGTTACCATCTTCGAATATAATGACTTTCAAAGGGTACGAGATAAATGGTAATACATTTTACACGATCGCCCAAGATAAGAAAAGCACCAACCAAAACAGTGGTGTCCGCTTTGTTGCAGAAACCAAGACGGGAAAGGAAACATATTATGGTTATATATAGGACATATGGGAACTTGACTATCGACGTGGTTTAAAGGTCCCTTTGTTTCGGTGCAAATGGGTCAATATGACACGAGGCGGGGTAACGGAAGACCCGCAGTACGGAATGACAACAGTGGATCTCAACAATCTTGCGTATGCAGACGAACAATTCGTCCTAGCCAATGATGTGGCACAGGTTTTCTATGTGAAGGACATGTCTACCAAGCCAAGAAAAAGAAAAGATAAGGAAGCGAATGCATCGTACGATGAGCCAAAGCGGCACATAGTTCTTTCTGGGAAGAGAAACATCGTGGGAGTGGATGACAAGACAGACATGTCAGAAGATTATGAAAAGTTTGATGAAATTGCTCCATTCACAGTGAATATTGACCCGAGCATCCCGTTAAATGATGAAGATTTTCCATGGTTACGGCGCAAAGGGACACACGCAAAGAAAAAGTTTCACACCCAAAGATCTGGATGTGATCGGCTTCACTATCATCACTTTCTTCTGTGTTTCACACCCAGAGGGGAATCTCTGTAATAGTTAGGGCAGTTATGTGTTTTGGCATTTGAAACGCAAAGAAATTTTATGTGCAAACAAATTCTTTCATGCCTTTACTAATTTTTAAAGTTAAGTTATTCACAAACTAGTGATTCACACTAATTTCAAATAATTCAAAATTTAAACTATTCAAATTTGAAAACTACGGGCACTAACAGAAAGTTTGTAATTTTTTGTACCTAAAGCAAAAATATTCACAAAGAAACTCTAAATACACAAAAAAACACAAAAATAAATAAAGCAAATAAAATAAAATAAAGCCCGCCTACTAGGCCAGAGCGGCCTGCATACGACTAGAAACCCAACCTGTCGTTGGGCCAGGATGCAGGCCCGCAAAGGCCAAGTGGGCCCACAGGGCAGCAAAGAACACGTAGGCCCAGTAAGCCTGCTTTTGGAGAGGAGCTCGAGAAAGCGACCGCACGAGGGTTTATAAACCAGTGCGGTCGCCCCTCGGCTAGCGAGGTGGGACTAAACTTGCCGCACCGCACCTGCGCCAGCGCACCCCATTTAGTACCGGGTCGTGGCACAAACCGGTACTAAAGGGGGGGCCTTTAGTACCGGTTTGTGCCACCACCCGGTACTAAAGGGGGTCGCTTCCCGCCGCTTGGGCTGGCCAAAACTGGCCTTTAGTACCGGTTGGTGGCTCCAACCGGTACTAAAGGTGCCTTCCATATATACAACACTTCGAAAAATTTCATTCTCCCTCTGCTTCTTCCTCTGTTTCCCCATTGAAGCACTGCCCGCCCTGATCGATTGACGCCGTCACCGACCCCGTCGCCGTCGCCGACCCCTTCCCCGCCGCCGCCCCCGTCGCTGTCGCCACCCCCGTCCCCATCGCCGCCCTCGTCTCCGTCGCAGCCCCGGGCCCGTCCCCGTCGCGCCGTCCCTGCGTCGCCGCCCCCGCGTCACGCCCCGGCCCGTCGCTGCCCCCGGGCCGTCGCCTCGCCGTCGCTGTCGCCCCGCTGTGAGCTCTCCCCCTCTAACCCCTCTCCCTCGCCCCCGGCGGCCACCATGGGCGCCGCCCCTCCCCGAGCCCATACACACACACAAGCATGATGAACACACACACACACACGTATATATGTATGAATGCATGTATATATTAGTATATACGTATTTTGTATGTTTAATTAGTTTAGATTTTTTAGATTATTGTTTTTTCACTAGTATATATGTATGAATGCATGTTAGATGGATATAATTAGTGTTTAATTAGTATGCAATTTTTTTATATAATGTTGTTTTTCTGTTTTTTAATGGATGTATAGAAGTTGTTTTTTCTGTTTTTAGTGTTAGATGCTTAATTAGTATGAAATAGCATATAGAATTTTGACATATGCAATGATAGCATAATTAGTGTTATATAGAAATGTTAGTTATCAAAATCCAATTATTAAAAAAAATGTTACTTTTTGCGGGCATATAGCTAGTATTTGTTCTCGACGATGCCCGGCCCGTACCCTCGTCGTCGACCCTTCCGCGACGACGTCCGGCTGACCCATGTCCGGGACTGGGCTCCGCCGGGCTGGCACTGGGAGGTGCTGCCTGGAGGGGCGCGCCGCTTGATGAGGAACCCGGCCCCGGGTCCCGTCGTCGACCCTGATCTCGTTTGGTGGCATTCGCGTGGGCCAGTTTCGGCGCGGAGGGAGCCGGCCCAGCCGGAGGTGGTACGTCGCCGTGTCAGGGAGGAGGACGAGCATGTCCATCGCTACATGGTTGCGTTAGAGCGCGGCAGGTTCTCCAATACCTGGCAGTTTCTTCAGGGATCTCACTTCAGCTATGATCCTGTGAGGGTTCCTTCTCTTTGGGTGTCCACCGCCCGCGCCGCAGGAACCGTGAGTGTCCTAGATTCTTCTGTAGTATTCAATCTTTATTAGCAACCTAGCCAGTGATGTATTCGATATTATATCTATTATTCGAGACGATGTATTCGAGATTATATCTCTTATTCGAGACGATGTATTCGAGATTATATCTATTATTCGAGACGATGTTTTCGAGATTATATCTATTATTCGAGACGATGTATTCGAGATTATATCTATTATTCGAGATGATGTAATTTGAATACTAAATTATTTTATATTTCTTTTGGATTAGTTAAATAAAAGCTATGACGGATAATACCGGCAGAGAGGGAGAACAGGCCATGTTCGATATGATACGCCATCCTCACGGGCCAGATGATGATCAGAATGAAGAAGATTATGACGGCTCCGAATTTCTAAACAACACCGGAGAGGGTGATATGATATTCGATCGCGACGACTGAATTGATGAAGTCATGAACTATGATTATGATGATGACGAAGAAAATGTTGATCTTGAAACAACAAAGACCGGCGAGGTATATATATTTATATAAGCAGGCATCTGGTGATCATCACATGTTTTAAATGACTTGAAGATATATTAACTAATCGATCTTTGTTCTTTCAGCCATCCGGATCGAGCAAATCTTCAGGCAAAAGGACGAAACGAGGCCCGAACAAAAAGTTGAAGGAGGGCGTAAAGTACAATATTGAGGCAATCAGACCTAATGGCGAACCATTAGCGCCTAAGAAGATTGCGGACAAGTTCGTTCGTCAGTGCGGAGTTCTTGTGAAGGACCAACTCCCGATCTCCCTTCAAGAATGGAGAGAGCCAGCAAAAGACAAAAGACAAAAAGACAAAGAGGACGCTGCTCCACGTCCAGATGTTACTTTTGTCGACAAAAAACAAAAAGATATGCTTTGGGATACTCTCATGGAACATTTCACCCTACCAGATCATTTCACAGAAGCAGATGTGCAGAAAGTCAAGGACGCTGCTCTTAGGAAGATGGCGGTTGCATTCAAGAACCACAAGAATCGTGAATGGGACAAGTACGTCAAGGGAGGAAGGAAGACTCCAGTATTTGAGGGAACACTAGAGAACCAACGTGCTCATTGGGACGATTTCGTGAAATTCAAGGATTTGGAATTAGCTAAGGAACGGTCGAGAATAAACAAGAAGAATGCCAAAAAAGGATAAGTTCCATAAGCTGGGGCCAGGTGGCTATGCGGTGGCAATGCCTAAGTGGGATAAGTCTGAGAAAGACATGGAGGATGCAGGTGTCACTCTGGTTACTAAGAGCTGGCCCCCCAGGGCCAGGACTTGGTTCTATGCGCATGGGGGGAGTTGGACCCGAAGACAGGCAATGTTTCGACGAAGGCAAGTCTGAAGGGAGCCGACGATGCGATACTTGTTGCAATAGAAGAGGCACGATTGGGGGTGTTCTAGCACAACAGAGAGAACGATGAGCTTACGCGTGCCCTGGGAAATCCTGAACACCCGGGAAGAACACGAGGCAAGGGCGCTATTCCGTGGTATGAGGGGTTTTCAGACTGGAACACCGACTACAGAACCCGTGCGAGAAAGAAGATTGCGGAGGAGAAGAAGAGGAAGATGGAGGAGGAGCAGAGGAAGCGGGACTATGAACGCCTTCAAGGCCTAGAAGCAAGTCAAGCGGAATTGGCAGTCAAATTCCAGCGGCAGCAGGAGCAGATCGACTCACTTACCCAGCAAAGGGGGTCTCAGCAGCTGCAGCAGCTAGCGAATGATCTAGCATTGGATAGCACCGCCCCATCCATGCCGAGAAGCAGCGTGGGTTCCGCCCCGGACGACGCAATGCTGGATAGATACCCCGTGGATGACATCACGGAGAACACTAACTGCGAGCTACACGTCAAAATGAAGAACATACCCATTAAGGTGGCGGACGCCGTTGCTTTTACAAATCCCCCCGACGCAACCTTCCATTGCAACCCGATTCCAGCGGGCTATGCTCGTGTCTTGGTTGATGAGGTGGTGGACCCATATTCGGAGCTACAGCTTGACATTCCTGGAGGTGATGGCGAGCACTTTCTCGGAGAGGCCAAACATCGTATCATCCTATGGAAAAAGGATTGCATCATCTTTCGAAGGCCACCGACACCGCGTCAGCCGACTCCTCGTCGATGTCCGCCACCTCTTTAATTATCATGCTTGATTAATTATCATCTGATCAAATTCCATTCTCGTAAAGGCCCTGAAGCAGGCGCAGGGGACTGATCTGTGTGCATTCTGCGTTTGCGAGAACATTCGCGTGATGGCGTCCGAAAGGAGCAGATCTCAAAGACAGGAATGGGTACGCTTGTCAGAACACTATTCACAATTTTTACACCATTATCGATATCTAGTCACACAACTAATACACATGCATATTGATCTCCTTCTTAACAGTTCAGAGAGGTGCGGGAGAAGCTCCTAGAAACGGAGCGCGTAGAAGCACTTCAAGAGGAAATAGCGGGATTTTTGCTCGACCAGGTCATAAATCCGAAGGGAGAATACTATTACCCGCTACCGCCCCCATGAAAACCACTTCCAATTGTCATCGTGCTCCGAAGGCACCAATTAGGCTAATGCCACTGGCTCCGAAGGCAACATGCATATGTAGGAGAAATTGTATATAGCTATACATGTGTGTATGTGTGAATTAATTAATATGGTGGTTTGTGAGACATTGATGATATATATATGCATGATTGGTTCTACTAGAAATTCTATATATATATATGCATAACGTGTACAATGTGTAGTATCGTAAAATACCAGCAAACGAAAAAGAATTAAAATGGAAACACAAAATTAAATGAAAAAGAAATCATAAAACTAAAACCCCCCCAAACCTTATAGTATCGGTTGGTCTTACCAACCAGTACTAAAGGGCTCCAGGCCCCCAGAGCTGGCTCGTGCCACGTGGTTGCCCTTTAGCACCGGTTCATGCTTAACCGGTACTAAAGGGGGGGGGCTTTAGTGCCCACACTTTAGTGCCGGTTATGGAACCGGCACTAAAGGGCCTTACGAACCGGTGCTATTGCCTGGTTCTACACTAGTGTTTGTAATGTTCATGAGAATATGATGCTGCCTAACATAGATACATTTGTGTTACTTGCAATTGAAGGGCCTAGCACGAACAAGAAGGTTGAACATTGGAGCATGGTCAAGCACGGAGATGAAGGTGCGTGCGAAGAGAACAAGAACAAAGGTTCAAGTGGAGATTTCCGGACTTTGAAGCCACCATGATGACATACAAGATGGTGGACGAAATATACAATATGGCCTTTCATAAACTTCGTCCATAGCTTATTATTGGTGTTGCGCCACCTTATTTTGGGCCAGGCCCATGTAATATATTTTTAGAGTCCAAATTGTAGGGAAAACGACTTAGGAGGTGTTTTAGTCCCACCTTGCCAAGGGTTGACAAAATCCCCTCTCTTTTCTCTATAAATATAGCCCTTAATGCATCGTTTAGAGGGGTTTTATTTAGTTAAAAGTTAGCCATCGTTGCAACTTCGTGTACTTCGTTTGTGTCCAACGACCAGACCAAGACCGCTTATGAAACCCCACTTTCGTCTATACTTCATATATGCTCGCAATATTCAGATTGCTTTATCATATTCTTGCTTGTTCTTCGATTGCTTGCAGGAATAGACCTTCGTGGTCACGCTGATCGTGCTTCCAACATCGTCAGTAACCTCTCAGAGTTGGTTTAGCGATTGCTAAGGCGCAACGTAATGCACGTTTGTAGTCGGATCGTCAAAGTCGACTCCACTAAATCGATAGTTATCATCTCATCGAAAGATCGGGACACCCCGCCTCTATCATATGGTGGAACCCCATGAGTATGCATAGCAGTTTTCAAAGCAACCCAAGTAGTTGGAATAGGATATAATCTGCAATGTTCAGACCACCATACACATGCAAAACTAGTGAAAGGACAAACAACAACAGCAACCCATCTCTCCTCGGGATATTGTAAACATGTAAAACGTTGTTCAGTTTGTAACTCCCAAGTAAGATATATATCAGGAACATATCTACCCTCAAATGGTGGAATATTCAATTTCAGTTTAGGAATATGGTTATTTTCTCGTACCTGAGGTGGTGGTGCAGGCCTACCATTGCGAATATATACCTGAGGTCAACCTGCTGGTGGTGGTGCTGGTGGCTGCACGTAGTTCTGATTTTGATCAACCTCATCCTCGTAATAGTCCTCCACCTCTGCTACGGCAGTAGCAGCAGGAGCTACAGAAGCACCAACAGCAGTAGCAGCGGAACCAGAATTTTGTCCTGGCTCAATAGGAACATGTTGTGCTCGCCCTACTGTATCGCGGCGTGAAACTGGTGGTGGGTGACGTTTGAGTAATTCATCGAACTTGGCGTCCAACTTGGTGTCAATTGTGTTCTCAATGTCATCCATCTTCTCCATTGCCTTTCCAAAGCTGGCCATCATGTCTTCCACCTGTTGACCCAACATTTGATGAAACTTATCATGAAGCTCCTTGTTCGTCATGTTCTCCCAGTCAATCTTGTCGGCTTGTGATCCTGGCATGGTTAGTAGCAATAGAAACACACAAGAATATGATCCTACAGGCTACTAACAAGTGGTGGTGGTGGGTGTCACAAATTCGTGCGTTTGAAACTTATCAAGGGTGGCTTCAAAGTCCCTTGATTACGTGTCGCGCCGTGATTTTGTTAGTGTTCTAGGCTCGCGTCTCTAGCACGGTCTAGCCTAGGACCAGCACAGTACCGTCGTTGAGCGTTTATTCAACTTTGCATCTCTGAATTGATTATTGCTGACCCTTTTTGCTACCATATCATAAGCCTTCCCAGCTCCACATACATCTACGTCGTGCGTTTGACTCTCCCTGGTAATCGCTCTGTCCAAGCTTTGAGAGTTTTGACTACAACGGTTGCCGATCACCACCTGCTGCTGGGTAATAACTGGTAAGAATTTGAGTTTTGCTTGACGGATTTGTGACATCCACCACCACCACTTGTTAGTAGCCTGTAGGATCATATTCTTGTGTTTCTATTGCTGCTAACCATGCCAGGATCACAAGCCGACAAGATTGACTGGGAGAACATGACGAACAAGGAGCTTCATGATAAGTTTCATCAAATGTTGAGTCAACAGGTGGAAGACGTGATGGCCAGCTTTGGAAAGGCAATGGAGAAGATGGATGACATTGAGAATACAATTGACACCAAGTTAGACGCCAAGTTTGATGAATTACTCAAACGTCTCCCACCTCCAGCTTCACGCCGCGATACAGTAGGGCGAGCACAACGTGTTCCTATTGAGCCAGGACAAAATTCTTGTGCCGCTGCTACTGTTGTTGGTGCTTCTGTAGCTCCTGCTGCTACTGCCGTAGCAGAGGTGGAGGACTATTACAAGGATGAGGTTGATCAAAATCAGAACTACGTGCAGCCACCATCATCACCACCAGCAGGTCAACCTCAGGTATATATTCGCAACGGTAGGCCTGCACCACCACCTCAGGTACGAGAAAATGACCATATTCCTAAACTGAAATTGAATATTCCACCATTTGATGGTAGATATGTTCCTGATATATATCTTACTTGGGAGTTAGAAACTGAACAAGGTTTTACATGTTTACAATATCCCGAGGAGAGACGGGTTGCTGCTGTTGTTTGTGCTTTCAGTAGTTTTGCATGTGTATGGTGGTCTGAACATTGCAGATTATATCCTATTCCAACTACTTGGGCTGCTTTGAAAACTGCTATGCGTACTCGTTGGGTTCCACCATATTATCAACGTGAATTGCTTCAAAAATTGCAGTGTTTAAGACAAGGAAAAAATTCTGTAGAAGAATATTATCAGGAATTACAAACTGGCATGATTAGATGTGGTATTGTTGAGGAGAATGAAGCTATGCTTGCACGTTTTATGGGTGGATTAAAATAGAGATATTCAGACCATTCTAGAGTATAAGGAGTATACTAATATCACTCGTTTATTTCATCTTGCTTGTAAAGCTAAACGTGAAGTGCAGGATCGACGAGCATTGGCGCGAACTAATTTTTCTGCAGGTCGACTTTCATCATGGACACCGCGTGCATCTTCTACTTCCACTGCACCATCACCTCCATTAGGTGCCACCTCCATCCGTGATACAAGAAAGCAGGCACAACCACCACTATCTGCCAAGAGCGCACCTGCCGGGCCTGCACAAAGCTCTTCTTCTTCCTTGACACCAACTGGGCACACAAGTGATACTATTTGTCGTTGGTGTAAGGGAAGAGGTCATTATGCGAGAGAATGCAAATCTCAACGTGTGATGATTGCTACTGAGGATGGTGGGTATGAGTCCGCTAGTGACTATGATGAGGAGAATTTGGCTCTTATTACAAGTGAAGAACACAGTGGAGATGATTCTGATCATGAGACGCAGTACATGGCTCCTGAAGACGCTAACAGGTATGAATGTTTAGTTGCTCAACTTGTTTTGAGTGTGCAGGTCACACAAGCTGAGCAAAATGAGAGGCATAATTTGTTCAATACAAAGGGAGTTGTGAAGGAACATTTTGTGCGCGTCATCATAGACGGAGGGAGCTGCAACAACTTGGCTAGCATGGAGATGGTAGAGAAGCTTTCTCTCATCAGAAGACCACATCCACATCCTTACTACATCTAATGGTTCAACAACAGCGGCAAGGTTAAGGTAACACGTACTGTTCGTGTGCATTTTAGTATCTCTGCATATGCTGATTATGTTGATTGTGATGTGGTACCTATGCAAGCATGTTCCTTATTACTTGGTAGACCATGGCAATTTGATAAAAATTCTATACACCATGGTAGAAACAATCAGTATACTCTTGTTCATAAGGATAAAAATATTACTTTGCTTCCTATGACTCCCGATTCCATTTTGAAAGATGATATTAATAGAGCTAATAAAGCAAAACAGGAGAAGAATAAGAGTGAAAATCAGATTGTGGCAAAAGAATTTGAGCAACAAATGAAGCCTACTAATAAACCATCTAGTGTTGCTTCTGAAATTCAATTGAAAAGTGCAGGTTTATTTGCCACCAAATCTGATATTGATGACCTAGATTTCAGCAAATCTATTTGCTATGCTTTTGTGTGCAAAGAGGCATTATTTTCATTTGAGGACGTGCCTTCCTCTTTGCCTCCTACTGTCACTAACATTTTGCAGGAGTTCACTGACGTCTTTCCACAAGACATGCCACGGGATTACCGCCTATTCGAGGGATTGAGCATCAGATTGACTTAATTCCCGGTGCTTCACTGCCAAACCGTGCGCCATGCCATACCAATCCAGAGGAGACAAAGGAGATTATGCGTCAAGTACAAGAGCTTCTCGACAAAGGTTATATACGCGAATCTCTTAGTCCTTGTGCTGTTCCTATTATTCTAGTGCCGAAAAAGGATGGTACATCGCGTATGTGTGTTGATTGTAAAGGCATTAATAAAATTACTATTCGTTATCGTCATCCTATTCCTAGGCTAGATGATATGCTTGATGAATTGAGTGGCTCTACAATATTCTCCAAAGTTGATTTGTGTAGTGGATACCATCAAATTCGTATGAAATTGGGGCATGAATGGAAAACAACATTTAAAACTAAATTTGGATTATATGAGTGGTTAGTCATGCCTTTTGGGTTAACTAATGCACCTAGTACTTTCATGAGATTAATGAATGAAGTTTTACGTGCTTTCATTGGACGATTTGTGGTAGTTTAGTTTAATGACATATTGATCTATAGCAGATCTTCGGAGGAACATTTGGAACTTATACGTGCTATTTTTATTGCTCTACATGATGCACGTTTGTTTAGTAACCTTGGGAAGTGCACCTTCTGCACCGACCAAGTGTCTTTTCTTGGCTATGTTGTTACTCCACAGGGAATTGAAGTTGATAAAGCCAAGATTGAAGCTATTGAGAGT
This sequence comes from Triticum aestivum, assembly GCF_018294505.1. NCBI lineage: Eukaryota > Viridiplantae > Streptophyta > Magnoliopsida > Poales > Poaceae > Triticum > Triticum aestivum. The sequence goes on along the minus strand of NC_057804.1, from coordinate 308,517,392 downwards.
TGACCGCAACCCAAAACGGCCACACAAGTGAGGAGTTTTCTTGGCCTCGCTGGATTCTATAGGTGTTTTGTGAGAGATTTTAGCACCATTGCTGCACCTCTCAATGATCTTACAAAGAAGGATGTGCCTTTTGTTTGGGGTACCGCACAGGAAGAAGCTTTCATGGTATTGAAAGATAAGTTGACACATGCTCCTTTACTCCAACTTCCTGATTTTAATAAGACATTTGAGCTTGAATGTGATGCTAGTGGAATTGGATTAGGAGGTGTGTTATTACAAGATGGCAAACCTGTTGCATACTTTTTTGAAAAATTGAGTGGGCCTAGTCTGAATTATTCTACTTATGATAAAGAATTATATGCTCTTGTTCGGACTTTAGAAACATGGCAACATTATTTATGGCCCAAATAATTTGTTGTACATTCTAATCATGAATCTTTGAAACATATTAAAAGTCAAGACAAACTGAATCGTAGACATGCTAAATGGGTTGAATTCATTGATACTTTCCCTTATGTCATTAAACACAAGAAGGGTAAAGAAAATGTTATTGCTGATGCATTGTCTCGTCGCTATACTATGCTTTCACAACTTGACTTCAAAATATTTGGTTTGGAGACCATCAAATTTCAATATGTGCATGATGCTGATTTTAAAGATGTATTGCAGAATTGTAAAGAAGGAAGAACATGGAACAAGTTCGTCGTTAATGATGGATTTGTGTTCCGTGCTAACAAGCTATGCATTCCAGCTAGCACCGTTTGTCTTTTGTTGTTGCAGGAGGTGCATGGAAGAGGACTAATGGGACACTTTGGCATGAAGAAGACGGAGGACGTACTTGCCACACATTTCTTTTGGACAAAGATGAGACGGGATGTTGAGCGCTTTGTTGCTCGCTGCACTACATGTCAAAAAGCTAAGTCATGACTCAATCCTCATGGTTTATATATGCCTTTGCCTGTACCTAGTGTTCCTTGGGAGGATATATCTATGGACTTTATTTTAGGTTTACCTCGAACAAAGAAGGGGAGGCATAGCATATTTGTTGTCGTGGATAGATTCTCGAAAATGGCACACTTTATACCATGTCATAAAAGCGATCATGATGCTAATGTTGCTGATTTGTTCTTTCGTGAAATTATTTGCTTGCATGGTGTGCCAAATACTATTTTTTCAGATCGTCATACTAAATTTCTTAGCCACTTTTGGAGATGTTTATGGGCTAAGTTGGGGACTAAATTGCTTTTTAGTACTACTTGTCCCCACAAAGTGATGGACAAGCTGAAGTAGTCAATAGAACATTGTCTACTATGCTTAGGGCTGTTTTGAAGAATAATAAGAAAATGTGGGAAGAATTCTTGCCTCATATTGAATTTGCTTATAATCGTTCATTGCATTATACTACTAAGATGTGCCCTTTTGAAATTGTGTATGGTTTCCTACCTCGTGCACCTATTGATTTGTTGCCTCTTCCATCTTCGGAGAAGGTAAATTTTGATGCTAAACAATGTGTTGAATTGATTTTAAAAATGCATGAGTTAACTAAGGAAACCATTGAGCGTATGAATGCTAAATATAAACTTGCTGGAGATAAAGGTAGAAAACATGTTGTGTTTGCACCTAGAGATCTTGTTTGGTTATATTTGCGTAAGGATAGATTTCCTGATTTACGCAAATAAAAGCTAATGCCACGTGCTGATGGTCCTTTTATGGTGTTAGAGAAAATAATGATAACGCATATAAACTTGAGCTGCCTGCAGATTTTGGGGTTAGTCCCACTTTTAACGTTGCAGATTTGAAGCCTTATTTGGGCGAGGAAGATGAGTTTCCGTCAAGGACGACTTCATTTCAAGAAGGGGAGGATGATGAGGACATCAATACCATTGTTACACCCACAGCCCCTACTGCTATACATACTGGACCAATTACTAGAGCTCGCGCACGCCAATTAAATTACCAGGTACTTTCGTTTCTTGGTAATGATTCTAATGTTCATGAGAATATGATGCTGCCTAAATTGGATACATTTGTTTTTCTTACAAATGAAGGGCCTAGCATGAACATTGGAGCAAGGACAAGCATGGAGATGATGGCATGCGCAAGGGGAACAAGAACGGAGTTACAAGTGATGATTCCAGGACTTTGAAGCCACCATAATGGGTGCATGAAGCCTTGGACGAAATATACAAGATGCCACTTCATAAATTTCGTCCCGAGGCTATTCTAGGTGCTGCGTCACCTTATGATTGGGCCAGGCCCATGTAATTTCAAAATACATAAGTATAGGCTATTTTAGAGTCCCTATGTGTGGGGAAACAAGAGATAGGGTTGATTTCGGACCCCTCCACCAAGGGCCACGAAATTCCCCCCCTCTTCCTCCATATATACAGCCCTTAGGGCACCGTTTAGACTTTGGGTTTTGTTTAGATTAAAGTTTGCCATAGCTGCAACTTCGCGTACTTTGTTTGTGTTCAACGACCAGACAAAGACGTCTCAGAACCCCACCTTGATCAATGAAGCTTTCCTCTTATATTCACAATACCTAGATTGCAATCTTAGTTTCTTGCTTGTTCTTCGTTTGCCTGCAGGAAACAGACCTTTGTTGTCAGGTTGATCGTGCTCCGGCGTGGTCAATAACCTCTCGGAGTTGGTTTATCGATTGCTAAGGCACGATGTTCTCGCACGTTCGTAGTCGGATCATCAAAGTTGACTTCCTCCAAAACGATAGCCACCATCTCATCGAAAAACAGGACACCTTTGCCTCTATCAGATGTGCTCATCAGGCCTCACTTACCCCTTGCGCACGGACTATCCAGGGATGGTTTCTCTCATGTCCTAAGGTGTTTCTATTTTTCTTCATTTTGTTTCCCCACCACCTCTTGTGTTCTTCCGCACCATTCCACGTGTTTGTTTGAGTTTTGGGTGATGGTTTCTCTCATGTCCTAAGGTGTTTCTGCTACTTAGGCGCGAGTTGGTATCATCATCATCGCCACCAATCATCGACTCGGACAACACATCGGCTTCGACAACATCAACTTCATCACTACCGTAAGCCAGGACAGTAACCTCGACGATGCCTTTGTGCTCCCTTGCCTTTAACTTGATAGCTTCGAGCCCTTTTGCGTAGCTTACCCATCGAGACTAGCTTGTTGAGTATTGCCGGGCCACGTCTTAGTGCACCATTAGTGTTCCGTCCCTCCCGTGCATTTACTACTAGTTACCTCATTGTGTGGCTAGTATATCAAGCATCGTGACATAGTTCAAAAAAAAGAGAAAAAGCTTTTAAGCAAAAGCGAAGAGAAGCAAAGAGCTTATAAGCAATAGCATCGAGCCTCCTAGCATACGTGCATCATCTTGGTCATCATACATAATCATACTTGGGATAGTGAGACGAGTGATTTCTTGATTAGGTTGGTACACTAGCGTATCTAGCCCATTAGTGCAATCGAGCTAGCGTCTCTCTAGTATCCGTACGACAAGAGCTTTTCCCGTGGTTCGACATCTTCGAGCTCACCCCTTGGTTGTGCGGATCCCATTTATCTTCCGTGTGTGTGTGTTCATCGTGTTATCTTTGGAGGTTGATCTATTTGTCTTACTTGCCATTTGTGAATCTTCTCAACTTTATCAACATCTTGACTAACATTTGCTTGAATTATTTGTGCATTTTCCTAACCAAGCTCCTCCATAGACCATTTACTTGTAGGTGTGACAAACAATTCTCGGTACCAATTCCCCTATTATAACATCACGTGGGATCGTACTTGTTACATCCACAATCTTCGGCAAAGGTAACTTTGGTTTTACTCTCTCATTTTCCTACTCACCACCACTTTCATATGATGGATAGGCCAAGTTCTTCTACCAACCCACTCTTCATCGAGCAAGACGACTGTCGGTGTCAAAACCGTCGGATCTCGGGTAGGGGGTCCCGATCTGTGTGTCTAAGGCTAATGGTAACAGGAGGCAGGGGACACGATGTTTTACCTAGGTTCGGGCCCTCTCGATGGAGGTAAAACCCTACTTCCTGCTTGATTGATCTTGATGATATGAGTATTACAAGAGTTGATCTACCACGAGATCATAGAGGCTAAACCCTAGAACTAGCCTATGATGATTATGATTGTTCCTCTACGGACTAAACCCTCTGGTTTATATAGACACCGGAGGAGGCTAGGGTTACACAGAGTCGGTTACAAAGAAGGAGATCTAACATCCGAATCCCCAAGCTTGTATTCCACGCAAAGGAGAGTCCCATCTGGACACGGGACGAAGTCTTGAGTCTTCTATCTTCACGGTACAACAGTCCGGCCAAAGTATATAGTTCGGCTGCCCGGATACCCCTAATCCAGGACTCCCTCAGTAGCCCCTGAACCAGGCTTCAATGACGATGAGTCCGGCGCGCAGTTTATCTTCGGCATTGCAAGGCGGGTTCCATCACCGAATACTTCAAAGTAAATCTCGAACACTTAAATCGTGTCCGGCTCTGCAAGACGATTTTCACATACCACGGTAGAGAGAATGATATTCCACAAATGTAATCTGCTGACAACTTTAGATAGCGTGCCATCACACCATGGTCGAGTCATTATTCGAACCGGTTTCCCACAACCAGCCACCGCACATATTGCGAGGCGGCTTCCTCGGCACGTCTTGTCGAAGCAGAGATCATGTCCCCTTATCACGGGATTCTCATCAATACGGGTACGGGTAACCCAACCGTGCCATCAATCATGGCGCTTGGGAAACAAGCGATTTTTAACGGGCAAGTGGGGAGGTGCACCGTTTTCGTCGCCTCTTTAAAGGGATAAGGATCTCCCACCCACGACCTCTTCCGCCCTTGCTTATCCATTCTCGCACTCTCGAGCTCCAGCCCTAGTTCACGCCTCCCCCGCACAGCTAAACATGTCCGGAGCGGGAGGCAAGTTGATAGAGGCAAAGGTTTCCCGTCTTTCGATGAGATGGTGGCTATCGTTTTGGAGGAAGTCGACTTTGACGATCCGACTACGAACGTGCGAGGACGTCGCGCCTTAGAAATCGCTAAACCAACGCCGAAAGGTTATTGACCACGCCGGAGCACGATCAACCTGACCACGAAGGTCTGTTTCCTGCAGGCAAACAAAGAACAAGCAAGAAACTAAGATTGCAATCTGGATATTGCGAATATAAGAGGAAAGCTTTATTGATCAAGGCGGGGTTCTGTGACGCCTTTGTCTGGTCGTTGAACACAAACGAAGTACGCGAAGTTGCAGCTATGGCGAACTTTAATCTAAACAAATCCCAAAGTCTAAACGATGCCCTAAGGGCTGTATATATGGAGGAAGAGGGGTGAATTTCGTGGCCCTTGGTGGAGGGGTCCGAAATCAACCCTATCTCTCGTTTCCCCACACATACGGACTCTAAAAATAGACTATACTTATGTATTTCGAAATTACATGGGCCTGGCCCAATAATAAGGTGACGCAGCACCTAGAATAGCCTCGGGACGAAATTTATGAAGTGTCATCCTGTATATTTCGTACAAGGCTTCATGCACCCATTATGGTGGCTTCAAAGTCCTGAAATCATCACTTGTAACTCCGTTCTTTGTTCCCCTTGCGCATGCCATCATCTCCATGCTTGTTCTTGCTCCAATGTTCATCCTTCTCCAAGCTAGGCCCTTCATTCGTAAGCAAAATGTATGCAATTTAGGCAGCATCATATTCTCATGAACATTAGAATTATTACCAAGAAATGAAAGTACCTGGTAATTTAGTTGGCGTGCGCGAGCTCTAGTAATTGGTCCAGTATGTATAGCAGCAGGGGCTGTGGGTGTAACAATGGTATTGATGTCCTCATCATCGTCCCCTTCTCGAAATGAAGTCGTCCTCGATGGAAGTTCATCTTCCTCACCCAAATAAGGCTTCAAATCTGCAATGTTAAAAGTGGGACTAACCCCAAAATCTGCAGGCAGCTCAAGTTTATATGCATTATCATTTATTTTCTCCAAGACTTTAAAGGGACCATCAGCACGTGGCATTAGCTTTGATTTGCGCAAATCAGGAAATCTATCCTTACGCAAATGTAACCAAACAAGATCTCCAGGCGCAAACACAACATGTTTTCTACCCTTATCTCCAGCAAGTTTATATTTAGCATTCATACGCTCAATGTTTTCCTTAGTTAACTCATGCATTTTTAAAATCAATTCAGCACGTTATTTAGCATCAAAATTAACCTTCTCCGAAGATGGAAGAGGCAACAAATCAATAGGTGCACGAGGTAGGAAACCATACACAACTTCAAAAGGGCACATCTTAGTAGTAGAATGCAATGAACGATTATAAGCAAATTCAATATGAGGCAAGCATTCCTCCCACATTTTCTTATTATTCTTCAAAACAGCCCTAAGCATAGTAGACAATGTTCTATTGACTACTTCAGTTTGTCCATCAGTTTGGGGGTGACAAGTAGTACTAAAAAGCAGTTTAGTCCCCAACTTAGCCCCCATAAACATCTCCAAAAGTGGCTAAGAAATTTAGTATCACGATCTGAAACAATAGTATTTGGCATACCATGCAAGCGCATAATTTCACGAAAGAACAAATCAACAACATTAACAACGTCATCGCTTTTATGACATGGTATTAAGTGTGCCATTTTCGAGAATCTATCCACAACAACAAATATGCTATCCCTCCCCTTCTTTGTTCTAGGTAAACCTAAAACAAAGTCCATAGATATATCCTCCCAAGGAACACTAGGTACAGGCAAAGGCATATATAAACCATGAGGATTGAGTCATGACTTAGCGTTTTGACATGTAGTGCAGCGAGCAATAAAACGCTCAACATCCCGTCTCATCTTTGGCCAAAATAAATGTGTAGCAAGTACGTCCTCCGTCTTCTTCACGCCAAAGTGTCCCATTAGTCCTCCTCCATGCGCCTCCTGTAACAACAAAAGACGAACGGAGCTAGCTAGAATGCATAGCTTGTTAGCACGGAACACAAATCCATCATTAAGAGCGAACTTGTTCCATGGTCTTCCTCCTTTACAATTCTGCAATACATCTTTAAAATCAACATCATGCACATGTTGATCTTTGATGGTCTCCAAACCAAATATTTTGAAGTCAAGTTGTGAAAGCATAGTATAGCGACGAGACAATGCATCAGCAATAACATTTTCTTTACCCTTCTTGTGTTTAATGACATAAGGGAAAGTCTCAACGAATTCAACCCATTTAGCATATCTACGATTCAGTTTAGCTTGACTTTTAATATGTTTCAAAGATTCATGATCAGAATGTATAACAAATTCTTTGGGCCATAAATAATGTTGACATGTTTCTAAAGTCCGAACAAGAGCATATAATTCTTTATCATAAGTAGAATAATTCAGACTAGGCCCACTCAATGTTTCAGAAAAATATGCAACAGGTTTGCCATCTTGTAATAACACACCTCCTAATCCAATTCCACTAGCATCACATTCAAGCTCAAAAGTCTTATTAAAATCAGGAAGTTGGAGTAAAGGATCATGTGTCAACTTATCTTTCAATACCGTGAAGGCTTCTTCCTGTGCGGTACCCCAAACAAAAGGCACATCCTTCTTTGTAAGCTCGTTGAGAGGTGCAGCAATGGTGCTGAAATCTCTCACAAAACGCCTATAGAATCCAGCGTGGCCAAGAAAAGTCCTCACTTGTGAGACCGTTTTAGGCTGCGGCCAACTCTCAATAGCTTCAATCTTGGCTTTGTCAACTTCAATTCCCTGTGGAGTAACAACACAGCCAAGAAAAGATACTCGGTCGGTGCAAAAGGTGCACTTCCCAAGGTTACCAAACAAACGTGCATCACGTAGAGCAATAAAAACAGCACGTAAATGTTCCAAATGTTCTTCCAAAGATCTGCTATAAATCTATGTCATCAAAGTAAACTACCACAAATCGTCCAATGAAAGCACGTAAAACTTTGTTCATTAATCTCATGAAAGTACTAGGTGCATTAGTTAACCCAAAAGGCATGACTAACCACTCATATTGTCCAAACTTAGTTTTAAATGTTGTTTTCCATTCATCTCCCAATTTCATAAGAATTTGATTGTATCCACTACGCAAATCAACTTTGGAGAATATTGTAGAGCCACTCAATTCATCAAGCATATCATCTAGCCTAGGAATAGGATGACGATAACGAATAGTAATATTATTAATGCCTCTACAATCAACACACATACGTGATGTACCATCCTTTTTCGGCACTAGAATAATAGGAACAACACAAGGACTAAGGGATTCGCGTATATAACCTTTGTCGAGCAGTCCTGTACTTGACGCATAATCTCCTTCATGTCCTCTGGATTGGTACGGTATGGTGCACGGTTAGGTAATGATGCACCGGCAATTAAGTCAATCTGATGCTCAATCCCTCGAATGGGAGGTAATCCCGGTGGCACGTCTTGTGGAAAGACGTCAGCGAACTCCTGCAAAATGTTAGTGACAGCAGGAGGGAAAGAGGAAGGCACGTCCTCGAATGAAAATAATGCCTCTTTGCACACAAAAGCATAGCAAACAGATTTGCTAAAATCTAGCTCATCAATATCAGATTTAGTGGCAAGTAAACATGCACTTTTCAATTTAATTTCAGAAGCAACACTAAATGGTTTACTATTAGGCTTCATTTGTTGCTCAAATTCTTTTGCCACAATCTGATTTTCACTCTTATTTTTCTCCTGTTTTGCTTTATTAGCTCTATTAATATCATCTTGCAAAATGGAATCAGGTGTCATAGGAAGCAAAGTAATATTTTTATCCTTATTAACAAGAGTATACTGATTGTTTCTACCATGGTGTACAGAATTTTTATCAAATTGCCATGGTCGACCAAGTAATAAGGAACATGCTTGCATAGGTACCACATCTCAATCAACATAATCAGCATATGTAGAGATACTAAAATGCACACAAACAGTATGTGTTACCTTAACCATGCCGCTATTGTTGAACCATTGGATGTAGTAAGGATGTGGATGTGGTCTTGTGGTGAGAGATAGCTTCTCCACCATCTCCCTGCTAGCCAAGTTGTTGCAGCTCCCTCCGTCTATGATGACGCACACAGAACGTTCCTTCACAACTCCCTTTGTATGGAACAAATTGTGCCTCTGATTTTGCTCAGCTTGTGTGACCTGCACACTCAAAACACGTTGAGCAACTAAACATTCATACCTGTCAGCGTCTTCAGGAGCCATGTATTGCGTCTCATGATCAGAATCATCTCCACCATGTTCTTCACGTGTAATAAGAGCCAAAGTCTCCTCATCATAGTCACTAGGGGACTCATACCCACCATCCTTAGTAACAATCATCACATGCTGAGATTTGCATTCTCTCGCATAATGACCTCTTCCCTTACAACGACGACAAATAATATCACTTGTGTGCCCTGTTGATGCCAAGGAAGAAGAAGAACTCTGTGGAGGCCCGGCAGGTGTGCTTTTGGCAGATAATGGTGGTTGTGCCTTCTTTCTTGTATCACGGCTGGAGGTGGCACCTGATGGAGGTGCTGGTGCAGTTGAACTAGAAGATGCACGCCGTGTCCATGACGAAGTTCGGCCTGCAGAAAAGTTAGTTCACGCCAATGCTTGTCGATCCTGCACTTCACGTTCAACTTTACAAGCAAGATGGAATAAACGAGTGATATTAGTATACTCCTTATACTCTAGAATGGTCTGAATCTCTCTATTTAATCCACCCATAAAACGTGCAAATATAGCTTTATTCTCCTCAACAATACCACATCTAATCATGCCAGTTTGTAATTCCTGATAATATACTTCTACAGAATTTTTCCCTTGTCTTAAGCGCTGCAATTTTTGAAGCAATTCACGTTGATAATATGGTGGAACCCAACGAGTATGCATAGCAATTTTCAAAGCAGCCCAAGTAGTTGGAATAGGATATTTACAATGTTCAGACCACCATTTACATGCAAAACTAGTGAAAGCACAAACGGCAGCGACAACCCGTCTCTCCTCAGGATATTGTAAACATGTAAATCGTTGTTCAGTTTCTAACTCCCAAGTAATATATATATCAGGAACATATCTACCCTCAAATGGTGGAATATTCAATTTCAGTTTAGGAAGATGGTCATGATCTCGTACCTGAGGGAGAGCCCTACCATTGTGATTATTTGCATGTGGACAACCTGGTGGTTGTGGCGCAGGTGGTTGCACATAGTTCTGATTTTGATCAACCTCATCCTTGTAATCTCCCACATAATCATCCTCCTCCGCATCAGCAACAGGAGCCATAGAAGTATCAACAGCAGCACCAACAGTTTGGCCAAACACAAGAGGGACATGGCTCGCTCGGCGGAGGGCTATTTCGCGACATGGAGGTAGTCGTTGTTGTTGTTGTTGTTGTTGTAGAGGTGTGTTAGGTGCAACGG